>NW_017307798.1:283806-320695 GCF_000935625.1 Nanorana parkeri
GGATTTTCCATGAGCTTATAGTAGAACTGTAAATGCCAGGTCCATACGGCATACTGAGCTGGCCAGCCGGGAGCACTTTTGTTCCTCCGTATGCCGTACGTCCTTGGCAGAGAAAGGGTTAAGGTAAGTGCTTTAATTAACATTGGGGGGAGGGAAAAAGATGTTTTACTTTAATGTCACTTTAAGGATTTAGAGATCAGTAAAGAAGAGTGGACCAAAATCCCTCCTGAGATGTGTGCAAATCTGGTAACCAACTACAAGAAACGTCTTACCTCTGTGCTTGCCAACAAGGGTTTCTCCACCAAGTACTAAGTCATGTTTTGCTTGGGGATCAAATACTTATTTTACTCACTGAACTGCAACTCAATTTATAACATTTGTATCATGTGTTTTTTTCCAGGATTTTTGGTTGATATTCTGTCTCTATCATTTAAAAATATACCTATGATACAAATGATAGACCTCTATTTTCTTTGTAAGTGTGCAAACTTACAAAATCTGCAGGAGATCAAATAATTATTTTCCTCACTGTAGAGAGGATTAAAAAAAACTGACAGACAGACTGGATAGATTACTTTCTGCCCCGCGTTTTTCAAAAGGAACTCTCTCTAATTATAAGATACAGTACCATTTGGGCACCATATGGGCCGGTGTTGCTCCCCTTCCTTGTCTTGTCTATCCCTCCTGTACTTCCCCTTGGCTACCCTTCCTTCATGGTGCTAATGGACTCCGGCTGCTCACTTTTTTTGTTTTTTAGGAAGGGTACTGTTGTACACCTCCCACACCCATCTAACTGATCACTGGAAAAACCAAAAACCTATAAGGCAATTCACTAAGGGGTAAAGAGTTTGCAGAAGGCAGGAAAAGTGAACAATCTAGGACAACATAGCTTAACTGGAAAGTGAGCTGAATTTGAGAATTTTTCCAAATCAGCTATTTTGTTCTACATTGTTCACTTCTCCTGCCTTCTCCAAACTCTTCACCTTTTTGTGAAACCTAAACCTGCTAATCTAAAGACCCTTTTTTTCTTTCCTAGTCTCACACAGGTGGTGATGTAGACACCCTTAAAAAGGACCCTGGTGAATGTACACTTTCTATTGGCTGTCCAGCGGTAGCGTCCTCTCAGGATCCAGAAGAAAAGTGACATCAGCACAAGGGACCAGCCAGTGCATTTGCAGCACTGTGTGAGCAGTCACCCGGAAATTATGCTGGGGAGGGATCTGGACAGCAGATGGGAGGGTGATCATTTTTTGACTGAAAAATTAGCTTTGTGGCAAAATATGAAAAAAAATCTTATCTGTACAATAAAATAGAAGTTAGCCACAGTTGACAGTGTGAGATTTTGAGCTATAATTTCTATTGTGTACAAACGAGTTAGGTGTGATAAAATTATATTAGGAAAAGCAGGCAGAAAGGAACAGGGGTCAGGAAATCGACACATATAAAATTGAAAATGACTATTGCATCCTTTGTAAAGGAAAGTGCTATTGAAATCAGATTATGATGAAACACTCATCTAATGAAATCCCCCAGGTGTACTGGTTGTCCTTTATAACAAATCATTATAACTCCATGGAAGATACAACACTCATACATGTGTAAAGAGACACCAGTTTTTGGGGCTCTTTATGGTTTCCTTGGCCTTTGAGGGTCTTACACACTATGCATTGTGGTATTGAATATTAATGCAACTAGTTGTACTTTAAGGCAAGCCCACTCATTTTTGATAGATCTGTTAACTTAGAACACTACAACGCACATCATGCGCACTGTGGTGCACTACAGTGTGGGTGCTTTATCTGCTACTGTAATAAGGCCTTTGAGTGCCATAAAAATGAATGGCTCCACAACACACAATGGTTCATGTCTATTGGTAACCCACTTTTAACCATACATTTCCACAAAAGATAAGCTTGAATGGGACCTTCAAAATATACATTTTATAAGAGCATAAAGTGCTTCTAGACAGGTTTCTTGTTCCTTTCCTCAAAAATCCAAAGATTAGGTTTGTTGCAGATTGTAGTCAGGATTTTCCAGTGTTTTGCTGTGCGGTCACTGCCCTCATAAGACTTCCAGGTCCTACTGCTAGTAAATATCCCCTTTAGCATGCATTCACCACCATGTTTCCAAGGGGGATGGTGTGTTTTTTGACCAATATGGATTTTTCAGAACCGATACCGATTATGGGTCACCTTCAGGCCGATAACCAATGTAGCACAGGCTTAGTATTGCTTTTTTTAATATATGCAGAGTATTGCTCTCTGAAACTGCATGACATCTTCTGGCTTAACTGATAGCTCACAGAGACTCTATTGGTTACTGCTTTGGCTAAGAAGGAAGCCAACCCCTAACAACAAAGGCAAGCAAGAACTTGATTGGATAGCAGCCAGAAGAGCTGCGATTGGCTGAGAGGCAGTTGTTTGGCGACAGAGAGACGACAAGGAGGACAGACTGAGGAGAGAGAGTAAGACACAGGGAGAGAGACAGAGACTGGTATGTTGCAGCCTGACAGGGGAAAGTGTCCCTTGTGCTTGTTTCCTGTGTACCACCAGATCTGGGATTCCTGTGGAGATTTCTAAAGGGAGGTGCAGGCTTGAGAGGGGAGTTTTTCCTGTTTAATTCTTCCCTGTCGCCTGATCTCTGAAGATGTGCTAACAGTGCAGTGATATCTAGAGGCGGATTCCTGTACTGCCATCATCATCATCATCCTGTTTTGGAAGATCCTGTGGCCTGTGTTGCTCTCATCGCCATCCAGTCAGCTGAGACAGCTATCAAGATACCAATTGCTGGAGGGAAGATACATCAAGTGCATCTAATGGTGAGAGATCTTCTGCCATCCTTGTGTGATTGCTTAATCCTGCTAGATCCCATTAACTGGCAAGGCAGCTCTATCTGAAGGGAGATCACCACCTTTGTTATTATTTGTTACCCTGCGAAGATACCCCTTTCCATCCTGTGGATTACAAATATTGTTTACCAAAGGCTGAGTACTCCATCACAGAATTTAAAGGGCCCCAACGCATGCAGACTTTGGGAGTGTGTAGAATTCCCACTGGCCAGTGGTTAGCTAGAACCTATAAGACCTAGATAGGCTATTATAGTCATATTGCTTTTAGATAATTGTTGAACAGTCTTGCTGTATTGTGTAACTGACAGTGTCGTTCACCACTCGCTCAGTGCATTTCAGGCAAGGCCTCCCACTGGCGGGTAAAGTGAACGAACACCAATGCTGGTTTAATCTGCTGAGCGATTGTATCATATCATTGCATTTGATATTGTTATCCTGTTATTCAGTTTATCTTTTTCCAGGGCTTATTGCTAGTTTAATAAAGCCCATCCAAAAGTATAAACGGTGTATTGGTGTTACTTGGGTCCAGGTGAGGGTGAGTCATCACTGGTGCGGGACAGAAGGCCCGTATATTACAGCGGCCCTTGCGGGGGTAGCGCTACACCAATATCAGGTACGATATTCTGTTTACATCCAGCTGCGCTATTGGCTATTTCTGCGATCTGCATCCCATGACCACATGCCTAACTTGTCAGCTAGCTGCGGGCCAGTACTTTGAGACCCCTGTAGTGAGTAAGCATCTGGACATGATGAGGCTAGCCTGGAATGTGACCCTCGGGCACTGGCTCTACATTAAGATGCTTTCCAGGCCTTTGTGTACTGTGTTAGTTAGCCGCAGAATGCTGTCCAGGTCCAGAGCCATAGAACAGTCTTTAGTTTGGTCCCCATCTGTGAAGACTCCTTTGGGAGTAAGGCCATCAAACCTGAACCAGATGTTGTGCGAGCTGTGAGGCAGCACACGGTGCCGTAGCAACAAAAGGTGCTGGGCGGCCGACACAGCTCGTCCTCGTGGCGGCTTCTCTCCTCCTCACTGCTGTCCATCCAACATAGGATCCTCCGTGTGAGAAGGACAAACACTGGAGCGATCGTCTGATCACTCCAGTGTTTGTAAATAACTGGGGGCACACATTCTCAGTTATGAATGAACAGAAGGTGTTTTACATCACATCTTGTTCATTCAAGATTTCCTCAATGGGGAGAAGCACTCAGTACAGAGGCTGCTCCCCATTCAGAAACTGCTGATAGTAAATATGAAACTATCAGTGTCTGAATGTATGGGAAGCCTCTGTACTGTGGGCTTCCCATTCGTTGAGTGCTGAGGATGCTGAAAAAGAAATTGAGGATTTGGTGTCCTCATATTTCTTTTCTATTTTAAAAGGTAAATGTCAGGGGTCTGTTTGGACCCCTAACATTTCCCCGAAGACCCCCAACAGTAAAAAATAAAATAAAAATTAATTTAAAATAAAAAAAAGTACAAAAATTATTTTTTAAAAAGTGAAAATTACCCCCCTCTCACCCCCCCCACGTATTATTAGACATTAGTGCGAAGACTAAAAATTAATTTCAGATGAAATGAACAAAAACTAAAAACATTTCATCAAACAAAACAAATTTTTATGCTATTTTCGATTCAGCCACGGCGTGTTCTGGAGGCAGGGAGCATGATATCATATAACACCGCATGTGCAATATTGGCGTGTGATGTCACCTGACACCACACATGTATGGCGTCATGTAACGTTATGCTCCCCGCCTCCAAGATGGTGGCACGCATTCACAGATGGCCAACATGGCCGCCGCACAATTCTCAAACAAATTATTATGTGCCTGAATATATTTTTTGTATATTCGGACATATAGTAATTCATTAATTTTACACATAGTCAGGATTTTGTGTTCTGTTTTCTATTTTTACTTTTCTAGATATATTTACTTGAAAAAGGGTCGGCATGACATCCTTACAAAACACAAAAATTCCCCAGCCTCAGCCAGCCTGCAACCAAACAAGTAGCAGGCTGGCTGAGGAATTTTTGTGTTTTGTATTGTTGTAAGCCTTCCCAATGTGCGCCCTGCTATAAAGGCCGGTTATAGATTCATGCATGTACCATTTTTTCTAGTCTGGCATGACATCCTGACACTTCATTTTTATAGACTATTTTTTTTTGTCATTCATAGTTTGCCTTCTGTTGTTTTATTTGATAAGAATACTTATATTATGCCTACAAGTTTAATACCTTTGAATAAAAGTTTTATTTTTATCATACTTTTTAATATGTTTCTTTGCGGCTTAACAAAATAGGAGTCTTTAAATGGTGCGGATGTTGGGGGAAATGGGTGTGGTTACTGGGGGTGTGATCACTGAGGGGCACTGTAAAGCTTTCCTGCACAGGGCACCTAAAGGCCTAAGGCCGGCCCTGGTACTGTACTTAGGGGATTGCAAATATTGCTGGAATGAACCTTCAGAACTTTGTGTACCGTGTTAGCTGCAAAGTGCTCCCCAGGTACACAGCTAGTGCCCAACGTCTGGTGTGAACCAGGCTCCAAGGACTCAAGTATTGAGTAAAACCTGCTGGGCTTAAGCACTGGGAGCTACCTCACAGCCGATACCATTGGCCACCATTCTAAAATTTCCACCACCACAATATTACATCAGTGACATTTAAGACAGTGCTGATTTTATCCGCACAGATACTTAACATTCTTTACCACTATTCAGCATTGAGGAACTGTCTTCGTCCCACCACTGCTCCTGGCTTTATGGATCATTTGGAATCCAATTCAATTCCTTCAGTACCTTTGACACCTTCTCCTACAGCCCTCCATCAGCATTAGCTGCCTGGGTCCATGAGTACTTTAGCCTATGCCTCATTTGGGCCTAGTTGTTGGACTTGTAACATTGATCACAGAGAGACTGGTGAGTTAGCTCTAAAGGTGGCCATACACTTTACAACCATCGCAAGACCTTAGTCTTGCGATGGTTGTAAAGTAATTTAAAAAACGTGGCAGTGTGCGCAGACCGGCCCATTCAGCATTTGTCTCCCGAGCATCATTCAAACCAGCCGAAAATCGTAAGATTTTCGGCTGGTTTTCTAGCATGCTCCTTAGACAAAAGACTTGCAACCGTACAATAGAAACGGTCGCACGTCTTCATTCACACTGCACGATTCTCGTACGATCGCGGGATTTCCCGCGATTTTCGTACGAGAATCGTGCAGTGTATGGGCACCTTAAGGGGGAGCACAGAGCTGGAATAAAGCACTGGTGGGACTGGGTGAAGTGTTTGCTGATTAAGAGGATTTGCATGTTTTTCATTTGTTTATGGATACTGTATTTATATAACACTGATGGATAAAATTATTATTTATGATGTTATTGTGGTTTTCATTAAGGTTTTTTTTAATTTTATTAATAGCACTATGTCACTGGTATATACTTATTTAGTACGATTTGGTGATAAATTTACACAGCAGCTGGTGAAATAAAGTGATTTACTCTGTGTAATTAGTACAGATTCAATATTTATATATGAAGTTACAGGAAGGTAAGTGGGGTTAATTATGCAGCATAAAAGGCATTGGCGCTCCAGGCCCCTTGCTGCCAGAAATGTAATGACTGGGTCAAAGATTCTAGAGCTTATAGACAGGGTAGGGAATTTCATGGAGACTGGAAACAGAAACTTTCTAAAAGTGGGAAACAGAATGGAGGATTGTTTATTTTAGAAATCCATTACCAATTGGTATATCTCCCTTTATCAACAGGTCACAACGTTTTCCAAGGTTGTTCTCCCAGTAGTCGCTCTTCCAGTATACCATCACCTGCAAGATAACCTTCCGGTGCCACAAAACTGTTACACTCTCCTAAATGACAACTATATACAATCTATAAAACAGTGTGTGCCTTGATAAAGAGTCAACAGGTTCATACCCAGATACTTTTTATGTGCATAGTCCTGAATACATTTACAAACTCACTAGAAATACCCCGGTATAAAAACAAATACTAACATTTCAGGTCAGGATGGCTATTTTCAGTTAATAACGTTTGGTCTCCAGTGACTGAATGGTAACTGTTGGGGGACATTTCTATAATAATGTGGACACATACAGGTACTTGAAGCCTTTTCAGACAGGATTCCTCACCCAGTAGCAAAGATGTTCCTTGTGTCAAGACATCACATTTGCTCATCAGATGAAGCACTGGTGGTGAATGAAGGTCTATAATTTCAATAAATGCTACTCTATAGATACTGGCTTGTGGATCATGATTACTTGCAATGCCAACACATTAGGATGAGGAGAAATGTATTCACAGAGAAGACTCAGATCTGTACCTGGTGGTTGTGAAGGTAAGTGAGAAAAACATATGCAGAAAGAAGTTGGTATCAGACAGCTCAAGTTTGACCTATTTTACCAACTCCATTTGAAGAAATGCAGCCCCAAACCTCGTGAAAACCTCAATCATGCTTCATGTTGACTGCAGATATTCATCTATTTGCCAACCATTCATTCAATAAACGGCTTTCGATTAGAACCAAATATTTTTTACATTTTGACTCTACATGAAGATAGGAGGGGGTGCAGAAAAATAGAGACAAGTTATTTCACTTTTTTTTTCCTCCACCTTGGAGGATTGGCTTTTTGGTATCAAGTCTTCTGTAAATACCATTTCTGATAAGTCATTATCTGGGTTATACATGGCATGTAACAGCGCCTTCATGTATTTATTATCTGCTGAACAAAGCTTCCAGTGCAGAAGAACAAAGGACGGTGCATCTAGAAACACCAGTCTGCCTGGGAGAAATTACAGCATGACCACCTTAAGTTTTGTTACTATGCTCACTTTTGCTATGGTAAGAGATGTAAAGGTTAAACTAAAATATCAAATGTTTAAGTTCATGGTTACTCTGATGTTGTAAGATTTAACCCTAGACTTATTTTTTTCACCCACTTCATTGATTTACAGTACCATATTTCTCCTGGGGTACATCATACACTTACAAACATTTTTGTACCTCTGTATATATTTGGGCTACTCCTGTATAAAGCTGTCAAATAATTTAACCAATTATAGATGAGTTCAGGTTCAGACTGACACAGAAGGAAGCCATTAGTGTTGGCCTAATCAGCTGCACCATTTCACACCCTCCCCCCCACCCCCCACAGCTGCATGTAAACCAAGGGGCGGGATGCTGGTGGCATTATTGACATGGTGCAGAACCTATGATCATCCTTATAAAAACAAAATTGAAACTCATATTCAGATATCACACAAACTCTCATACAAATGTATCTTTTGTTTTCCCCTCTACACATATAAAACAGAATAATGGCAGAGAAAGACCAAGTGGTCCATCAAGTCTGCCAACTGCTTGGATATTTGTCAGGTTAACTTTAAAAATCACTGGGGGAATTTATCAAAAATAGAGCAGACAAAATTTGGAGCAGCTGTGCATGACAACCAATCGGCTTTTCTCTTCATTCTGTTCAGTTAAGATTTGAAAATGAAAGAGATGCTGATTGGCTTCCATGCACAGCTGCTCCAGATTTTGTCTGCTCCAGTTTTGATAAATTCCCTCCTTTGCATTTTCCTAGATTCCAGAAATTCTGAGACCATGAAAAACATATTCAAACCATGAACCTTAAGTTATGCAATATTCAACCAAGAAGGAAGATGACTATAACAATTAATCACTAGCAGAGTACAAGTATTTGATTTAGTGAAACTTTGGTATTCTATTGATCGGAAAAAAACAAAACAGTAAGTGCAAATCTTACAAACATATTGATGCATTTAAATATATGCTGTATTCAGAACAATATTTTTTAGTTTGGTAAATTTTGAATTACCATTAGTAGATCAACCGGGTGTATATTTTAAACTTTTTAATATAGGGTAGTTGTCCATGGTATAATCCATTTATAGTCCATTTATTACATATATTTTGTTTTATGGCTTAACACATTCTCGTAAATAAAAAACAAATGAAAATGGCATGGGCATTTTTTGGTAAGACATTACATATTAGATTTTAGGGATCTTCCAAGCAGACAATTCACATTAGTTTTACACGTGCCTTCAAATGCATAATTAGTCACTCCGCCTATCTAAAAATTACTTAAGAAAACATTTTGTGCCATTTTTTGCAACCTAGTGAACCCAGACAAGAGAAAGAAAAGCAGAGAGTTGTTTGAGAAAAAAAGAAGGCAAGCATGGTAAAGACTCAAGAAGATCCATGGGACCATACCCAACTTCCTTGGACATGCAGTAGGTGTAATAGGAAAATGAACTCCAGATTGAACAAACTGATACGTTGAAAAATGGAGAAAGAACCAAGAAAAGTTTAAAAGGCAGATTATGGCTGACCTCCCAGGTTAGGGAACAACAATATTAAATCACACCATCCATCACTATATAAATGAGAAAGGCTTTAATGCTTGAAGACCCAGAAAGTACCCAGTTCTGAAAAACAGACATAAGCTAGACTGGATTTGCTAAATTGCAGGTTTACATGCCACAGTCCTTTCAGTAAAATAACCTTTGGACAGCTCTGTGATCACTAAAAAAATCAATGTGCTTAAAGAAAATAACACAATTCCTACTGTGACACATAGCGGTAGCTCCTGTACATGAAGAGGCTAATTTGCTGCCTCTGACACCCGATGCCTTAAAAAGGAGAACTATGGGGGTTAGGGCTTTTCTCCATAGTTCTCCTTAGGGTAACGGGAGGACACAAACTAGCGTCCTCCCGTCACCCTAAGCTCAGTAAACCGCGAGCTATAGCTCGCGGTATACTGAGACGTCACAGCTGAAGCGGATCCCAACAATTATGTCTGGATCCGCCCAGCTGCATGAGTGACAGCTGGCTCAGCCTATCTAGAGGCAGAGCCAGCTGTACCCTCCTCCATCCGTTCCGCCAGTCAGTGCTGGAGGATCGGAGCGGGGAATCCAGACCCTCCCCTGTCAGGGCAGAGAGCCGTGATAGGATCGAGAAGTGAGCAAACTTCCCGATATACTGAGCCGACCTGTGACAGTCTCATTGTCACAGGTCGTTATTGCATAACAAGGGTGTGGTATGAAATATTAGGTTAGTGATAGAAATGTCCATGCCCTTCTAATTTGTTTTATTACTTACCCCCAGCTCAAAACCGGGTGCAGTAGATCTAACTAATGTGGCTCAGTTTCAGTCAAGTGATAAACTGATTTGAGGGGAAAAAAGCACTTATCCCAGTCTCTACATCAGGTGTTAACTTACTACATTCATTCTAAAAAAACCCCCAAAAAAACATATATCCTAAGCCAAATAAAAAAAGTGACAATTTTAGAGCATTAGAAGCAAAACACTGGCTGAAATAAGCAAGCAAGTACAAGAACAAAAACATAAAATGCACAACTTAAAAAACCTTTTATGCCAAATAAGAAAAATATAATTTGTGTGTGTGTGAAGATAATGGGACATCAGTACTAAACATCATCTAAATAAGGAAAAACACTTTTGTCTGCAGTCAGTCATACTTTATTACAACACTGTGGGCATTGATGACAGTTGCCTTGCAGCTTACAATCTTAATTTCCCGAGTGGTGTTTGGAGGGAGCAACAATTGCAGATCATTTGAACTGGCTCAGGTTAACATTGTTGGCTGATGGCTACAAACCCATTATGATGTAGATCCATATCAACAAGCTTAAAGTACACCTGGTTAGAATTCTGCACTGACTTCACAATTAAATGCACTTATTTTTAACATCTTCATAAAGCGCCGCTGGGAACTCCCAAACTGAGGATGCAGTAAAAATTCCAACACTTCCTAGAAATGGCAAGAAATGTCTTTTACTCCAACAAAGTTTAGAAATCTGGTTTTGGTGCTCATTGGGTGCTCTTGCAGATGCTTGAAGTTAAGTGCAATCACAACATGATAACAGCATTTTAGTCATAGAATCTATTTCGATGTGTGGCATAATTAAAGGCATACTTCAACTTACCAACCAGTGAGTTCTGTGAAATAGAATCTTTAATTTCTGAGAGTCCATAAAACACAGATGAGTAAATGGTGCTAACCGAAGGGCATGACCACCTGTATAATTATGCACAGACAAAGAAAGGTTGGGGAGAAAGGGAAACACCAATATACTTTATGTTTATTCTTCAGCAACAGCAGAAAGACCAAATGCCCATACTGGTCCAGTCCTTTATGCTACCTTGCGGTAAGTGAGATTTAATTGATCCTTCTAACACGTGGTTATGAGGAGTAAAACATGAGGTAATGTTTAAAAAAACATTTGTCCCATAAAAGAATGTCAGTAGCCACTGTTCACACATATCTAAGAGGAAGACGGGCTGTGGTGTGGTCACTCGGTACTTTCTGCCCAAATTCCCTGAAAAAAAAAAAAATTACAATCTCCTTAACTTTCAGGTGCAGCTCATTGATGCTGGTCCTCATTGCTTGTACTTGGAGTTCGGCTTCTTATCTGACTGCGCAACTGTTCTATCAACTCTGGGTTTTGTTGTTGCATTTGTTGAGCAAACTGTTGTCCTCTAAAACACAAATGCACATATCAAAAACAAATCACAGTAGGAAACTCTTAAAAACAATTCACACTTTAAGGCTCCATTCACATGAGCGGTTTTCCGCGCGTATAAAAGCGTAAGACATAAAAACAATGCATTCCAATGTGCAACTTGGGCGGCATCCGTACGGTACGAAAACGTACGTCCCACAAAGAAGTCAGCGCACGATTTTACAGGTGGAATATGCACGTTGCGGCTATTATACGCGGAATCCACGCGTATGTTATGATGTGCGTTTTCATGCCACAGAGAACACACAAACGCCATATGTGAATGAAGCCTAAAACTAAAGTCCACTTTAACCCCTTCGTGACTGACGACGTACAGTGTACGTCGCCAGCATCGGGGCTGTTTAAACAGACTCGGCTATTGCCGCCGGGAGTCTGTTTAAACTTGTAGAGCCGACTGTTGGCTTTACAACAGAAGCGATACTGGCGACTTACCTGTCGCCAGATCGCTTCTGTGTCCCGTAGAAGGGTACGCCCCCCCGCCAGACACCGCCGCTGTGCTTCCCGGGCTCCGTTGCCCCTCCTACGGGACCGGCGTCCTTGGGGAGGAGGACGACGAAATTCTGTTCATCGATCCCCTCCCCGTTCTATGGGACCGGGAGCGATGCAGATTGCATCACTTACAGTCCCTGGAATCTAATATTTAAAAAAAAAAACATAAAAAAAAAACATTTTAAAAGTCCCCCGCGAGCCACGTAAACACGCGTCGGGTGCGCCTACGTATGAAAACAACGAACGCGCTACACATGTTGGGTATCGCCGCGCACGCCGGAGTGAGAGCAATAATTCTAGGGCATCTCTAAATTGATGACCTGTGGGGGCTTTTAAAGCGTCTTCTATGGGTTTTTTGGGGGTACTGCAGTTTTTTGCCGTTTCACGGACGCATGCAATTTGTAACCTGGGCATGTTGGGTATTGTTTTACTCGTTGTAACCTCATCTTTTATATTTCATTAAAAAAATGGGTATTTTGTTGTGTTTTGGGGCTTTTAATTAAATTTTTCACTAAATGTTGGGGTTTAATAAGGAGTTGCGCTAATATTGCGCAACATAAAAATTAGCAACTACCACCATTTTATTCTATAGTGTCTTGGCATTCAGAAAATATATAATGTTTGGGGGTTTTAAGTCATTTTCAGGCCTAAAATGTGGAATATAACATGGGTGCAAAAAATGAAAAAAAAGGCCTCAGTCATGAAGGGGTTAAACTTTGTAGTTTGTTTTGTATAGAGCGGTAAAGGGGTTAGTGGCAAGAATCAGACTATTATTGTTGTCTGTGACCTAATTGGGAAGATTTCCACTCATTTATTATTTATATATACTTATTCTGGCTATAGTGCAAAGCACAAAAAGCATGAAAGAAAGTAATAGAAAATGTCTCCAATGAGGGAGAGAGAAAGGTTGGAAACTAAGATTTTTACTTTTGTCTGTGCCTTTACTTTTGTCTGTGCCTTTGTCTCTCATTTTTGGTTCTGGTGTTAAAAAGATGTTAGGATCCCCACTGGGGTCAAATACTGCAATAACACCTTTCATTAAAAAAAAAAGGCTGCAGATGGGCATTACATTCTGATTTCACTGGAAACCCATAAAAAAAAAAAACTTTAAGAAACATGAGATGCAAGCAGAGAGTGGCGTACAACAGAAGCAGTCATGCCCGTTTGAACAAAATCGGATCATTCAAACTGCACGTTTTCCTGCAGGTTGCCCGCTAAGCAAAGCTCCACTATGTACAGTGTGGAAAATAATTATTTAATTCCCCTGCAGATTTTGTAAGTTTGCCCACTTACAAAGAAATGAAAGGTCTATCATTTTTATCATAGGTGTATTTTAAAATGATAGACAGAATATCAACCAAAAATCCGGAAAAAACACAATACAAATGTTATAAATTGAGTTGCAGTTCAGGGAGTAAAATAAAAAAGGTTCCCATACACCTTACAATTATCTGCAGATTTTCTGTGGTCAGATGGAAAAAGTGCAACAGATTAGCCCAGGTGGAGATTACTCCATCCATACAGTTAAGTGTAGATGGAGGAATCTGTTGCACCTTTTCCATCTGACCACAGAAAATTTGCATATAATTGTAAGGTGAATGGCCAGCTTAAGTATTTGATCCCCAAGCAAAACATGACTTAGTACTTAGTGCAGAAACCCTTGTTGGCAAGCAGAGGTAAGACGTTTCTTCTAGTTGGTTACCAGATTTGCACACATCTCAGGAGTGATTTTGGTCCACTCTTCTTGACAGATCTTCTCTAAATCCTTAAGGTTTCTTGGCTGTTGCTTGGCAACTCGAAGTTTCAGCTCCCTCCATACATTTTCTATAGGATTAAGGTCTGGAGACTGGCTAGGCCACTGCATGACCTTATTGTGCTTCTTCTTGAGCCACTGCTTTGTTACCTTGACGGTATGTTTTGGGTCATCGTCATGCTGAAAGACCCATCCACAACCCATATACTGTGTTCTGGCTGAGGGAAGGAGGTTCTCATCCAAAATTTTACAATACATGG
The DNA here is from genome assembly GCF_000935625.1 of Nanorana parkeri. NCBI lineage: Eukaryota > Metazoa > Chordata > Amphibia > Anura > Dicroglossidae > Nanorana > Nanorana parkeri. The sequence goes on from NW_017307798.1 coordinate 297,734, forward strand.
CCCCATCCATTGGCCCCTCAATGCGGCAAAGTCGGCCTGTACCTTTAGCAGAGAAACAGCCCCAAAGCATAATGTTTCCACCTCCGTGCTTGACTGTAAGGATGGTGTTCTTAGGGTCATAGTCAGCATTTTTCTTCCTCCAACAAGGCGAGTCGAGTTAATGCCAAAGAGCTCAATTTTGGTCTCATCTGATCACAGCACTTTCTCCCAAACCTTCTCTGGATCATTTAGATGTTCATTGGCAAACTTCAGACAGGCCTGTACATGTGCCTTCTTGAGGGGGACCTTGCAGGTGCTGCAGACTCTCTATCCATGGCGATGTATTGTGTTACCAATGGTTTGTTTGGTGACTGTGGTCCCAATTGACTTGAGACAATTCACAAGCTCCTCCCGTGTAGTTATGGGCTGATCCCTCACTTTTCTCATGATCATCCTTACCCCATGAGAGAAAATCTTGCATGGAGCTCCAGACCGAGGGTGATTGATGGTTATTTTGAATTCCTTCCATTTGCGAATAATCGCTCCAACACTAATTTCCTTCTCACCAAGCTTGCTGATAGTCTTGTAGCCCATTCCAGCTTTGTGCAGGTCTACAATCTTGTCCCTAACGTCCTTTGACAGCTCTTTGATCTTGCCCATGGTGGGGAGGTTTGAATGGAAGAAAGAGATTTTGTGGACAGGTCTTTTATATACACAAGTTGTTGCTAGGAGAACCTTCTTAAAATTGACAGGACTATTCTGTGTACCACAATCGCCAGTCTGTGGGAGCCAGAATTATTGTTGGTTGGTAGGGGATCAAATACTTATTTTACTCATTGAACTGCAACTCATTTTTTAACATTTGTATCATGTGTTTTTTCTGGATTTTTGGTTGATATTCTGTCTCTATCATTTAAAATATACCTATGATACAAATGATAGACCTTTCATTTCTTTAGCAGTGGGCAAATTTACAAAATCTGCCGGGGATCAAATAATTATTGTCCTCACTGTACAAGTCACTTGTTGGGCCTGCTATCTTGGTGGGTCTTAAGCAAATGCCCCTTTAATAAAATGGCCTTCACTATGGGGGGCTAACTAGAAAAGATCTAAACCTAAGTTATGCATTTATGCACCAACTTGGGAAAGTAAAATTTAGCTATTTTCTGCTCTTTAATGGAAACAATATAAAGTAAATAAATGAATAAAATTGAATGGTACATACGCTTGTATAAGACTTGCCAGATCTGTGGGAGGAGGGTTTGCAGTTGCTGCTCCAGCTGCCATAGGATTACCAGGGGTAGTTATCATTCCAGACATTCTGAGGAGAAAAAGTGACAGCTGAATGAAATCCCAAGAAGGAAATCTGTTGTAAAGCCAAAATACATGTGGGAAAAACATCAGGTGGAAATGACTTGCAAGCTGTGCTCTAGTTTCACTAAGGGCTTGTTTACACCAAATCCGGACCAGATCTGCATGAGTTTCTGCACATGCAGTGCAGTGTGTTTTGCCACGTTTTTTTAGCCTAAAAAGGGCTTTTAGTGCGTTCCAGGGTGTTTGCTTGCGCTTTGATGCGTTCCAGAGCAGAAAAAAAATAAGGCATGCTGCAGTTTTCCCACATGCTCTGGAACTGAACGCTGTGGTGTGAACTAGAGCCCAAAACACCATTCGAAGCATTTTTTATGCGTTCTGTAACTGCTCTGCATCTGCTACACACTTGGTGTGAACAAGCCCAAAAGGGAACTTGTGAAAATGGAAATATGGAAGCAGATACATTCCTTAAAGAACTTGGCAAAACCTTTATTAACCCTTGCAGTGGGGCTACCCCCTTCAATGCAAGGGTTAACTGCTAATTTTTGTCTCTGCTGCAGCGGTCTAAGGTCCCATAAATTATCGCATCCTATAAACAGTGTATAGACATGACGACGCTAAGGAACATTCCAATGCTGCAGCGTAGGAAGAGACAGGTTTCAGTATCCAGAGAAGCAGAGAGCCAGTTCAGAAGTTCGGGTGAGAATAACTCTTTTTTTAGCACAGACAAAAATTAGCAGTTAACCCTTGCAGTGCAGTTCTTCTTTAACCCCTTCGAGACTGACAACGTACAGTGTACGTCGCCAGCATCGGGGCTGTTTAAACAGACTCCCGGTGACTTTTGCCGCCGGGACTCTGTTTAAACTTGTAGAGCCGACTGTCGGCTTTACAACAGAAGCGATCCTGGCGACTTACCTGTCGCCAGATAGCTTCTGCGTCCCGAAGAAGGGGCCGCCCCCCCGCCGTGCTTCCCCGGCTCTGTTGCACCTCCTACGGGCCCGGGACCGGCGATCTTGGTGTCCGCGGGGAGCTGGGGAGGAGGTCGACGAACTTCCGTTCATCGATCCCCTCCCCGTTCTATGGGACCGGGAGCGAAGCAGATTGCATCACTTCCGGTCCCTGGGCTGTCAGTTCTGGGCTCCTGGAGCCCAGCTATAAGCTATTTTAGTGCGATCTGCACTTCAATAGCTTATTTCCAGTGTAAAGGTGACACTGGGGGTCTTTTGGACCCCCAGCATCACCTTAAAGAGTACCTGTCACCACCATCTGCTATCACATGGGGGGGCTTGTAAGCCCCCCCATGTGATAGCAGTCAAAGTAAAGTAAAAAAAAAAAAGTTTTTTAAATTAAATTTAAATAAAATAAATCTAATAATAATAAAAAAAAATGTAAAAGTACCCCGCCCCCGCGAGCACGCGCGTCGCCACGTAAACACGCGTCGGGTGCGCCTACGCATGAAAACGACGAACGCGCTACACATGTTGGGTATCGCCGCGCACGCCGGAGTGAGAGCAATAATTCTAGGGCCAGTATTTTGGGGTATCTCTAAATTGATGACCTGTTGGGGCTTTTAAAGCATCTTCTATGGACTTTTTGGGGTACTGGGGTTTTTCGCCGTTTTACGGATGCACGCAATTTGTAACCTGGGCATGTTGGGTATCGTTTTACTCGTTGTAACCTCATCTTTTATATTTCATTAAAAAAATGGGTATTTTGTTTTGTTTTGGGGCATTTAATTAAATTTTTCACTAAATATTGGGGTTTAATAAGGAGTTGCGCTAATATTGCGCAACATAAAAATTTGCAACTACCACCATTTTATTCTATAGGGTCTTGGCATTCAGAAAATATATAATGTTGGGGGGTTTTAAGTAATTTTCAGGCCTAAAATGTGGAATATAACATGGGTACAAAAAAAATGAAAAAAAGGCCTCAGTCATGAAGGGGTTAATCTCGCCACCAGTTATCCTTGGAAAATCTGTCTCAAATAAAGAAAACCTTCCTCCTCTTTTGTTCATCAATTGCACAAAATATTTCATCAGTCCAAGTTTTATCTGAAGCGGAGGCAAAAATATATATCTTTGTTGGGTCAACAAGTGGTTTATGTGCCACATTTTTGTGTCCAGGAACCAAATTATTTCACAGTGGCCATTCTTTTTTAATGTAATGCTATTTTTGCACGGCTCAGAAATAAATCCCATCATAATCCTTACCGAAATCCCATTCACAATGCTTTAGCGGGTGCTGAAGTAGCAGCGGATGGCACCGCACAGAATAATATGTAGAAGGATAAGCCACCAGCACACAGACCGGGTACACTTTATCTTCCTTTTTTTCTTTGCCCAATAAAGGGACCAAATACAGTTCCAAAATGTTGCATCTATACCATGTTTATCTGACCGTAATAAATTACAGGAAGATGAAGTGGACCCTGGTGTGCTGGTGGCTTATCCTTCTACATGTTTTTTGCACGGCTGTCCATTTGCAGATGAAGCAGTACTTGATGTATATCCATGCTGCAATCCAAGCATCAGAACCACTACTTTTAGATCTACACAGATATTCCAGTTGTACCTGGTGGATTGGATGTGCTTCAACAACTGTTCTATGTTTTCACATTTCCTTCACGTGTGCAGCATAGCCAACATGTTGCCATTGTGCAAGGAGACAGCCTCGAGGCTTAAATATTGATGAATCAATAGATAAGTCATTCTAGTGGGTCATACTCACAACCCAAAGCCATGAACAAAGCATCAATGTCAGTACGGAAAAGGAGGTTGCAAAGAAACTTTTTAAATAATCTTGGCAGCTTCGAAAGAGATATTTTCGTACTTGCTGATAACATACACCATCCTTGCAGCCTTGAACCCAGTAGTTCTGCTTTTGACAAACCCGAGTCTCTGACCAGGTCGTTTTAAAAACCCCTTGATGCCTAAATTAATTTTCAATTATATAAAAAAATATACGATATGTGTTTTGGCTATCAGATACGAAAGAAGGTGGAGATTGTTAATTTGAATATAGCACATACTATGGAGAAAAATATAGGTATGATGCAAATTAGCGACATTAGGCATTTAAGTAATAAAATTAAAGTTATTGACCAGTACCTGCAGTAAACAATTAAAATGACAAAAATGATTAAAAAAAAAAAATCAAAAAAAAATCAATAGAATGTCATAAAATCAACAAAAAGTCACATGGGAAGAAATATTTTTACTCTTGGAGTTGTCAAAAGCAGTTTTTTATCTTGAGGCACAGGTGAACATTGCACTTCAAACATTTGGTTACACTCTGGCCCTTACAATTTGGGTGTTTGCAGCGTTGCCGTACACGTTCAACCACTGGCCAGTGGCCCGCGGTATCTGAACAGACTTACACTAGTGGAACCTCGATTTATAAAAAAAATGCTGAAATATCAACTTTGCACGTATTACTTTTTATGTAATCAAGCAGATTACACATACATATAATATTGTTGATACGCAGCTGTAACTGCCTAATGTCGCAAAAAAGCGACAAAGCGAAATCTGCACATAACTGCGAAATTTTTCGTCACATGGAGTTGACCCCAATTTATAAGCCTTAGCAGCAAACAATAAGCTGTTGTATATTTTTATTTTACAAAAATAACCTAAAATTTACAGAAATGTTCTCAAAATTAGCAGTCAGCAGCCATGTGCCTGACTGCGCTGAGGCTTTGCGTACTTTAAGCAGTTGTAGCCAACTATACTACCGCGACAGGGCGCGATCAGTGCTCCCAAAACAATCTTTGGTACATATTGAATACAAATAAACCAGCATTTGTGGAATAAACACACCACCTTGGCTGCAGTCAGGCCGGAAGGGGTTTGAGAAAAAAAAAAACCGCGACAACCTTCATCAAGGGGTTAATCCTGTTATGAGATGAGGCTTGCCAGATACACGATTCAAAATCTGGATCATTGTCACTGTCTGTACCTGGTTGGTGCATTGCAGCATGTTCATCCGTTTCATCAAAGTTCTGTTTATGTGGTGGCTTGTGGATTGTCACAAATGCACACTGCTACAAGCAACTATGTGACTTATTTCAGTGGTAAGAGGGTTGGAAAATCCCTGTCTTCACTAGACCGGGAAATAATGATTAAAAGGTCCTGGTTAAACACCCACTTCATCTAATCTTAAGAACGTGCCACCAAACCAAACCTGGTTAAACATTTAATTTCAAATTTAGTATATAATCTCCAGGGTAACTTTTAGAGACACCTGAAACTTAAATTTAGCTTAACGCGTACAGAATTACTAAAAGAACCTCCTCAGGAACATATGTGGTTCTTATACCCGACAAAGGCAGGAACTTAATAAATGAATGATTTACTATGAAGGGAAAAAAAGTATTCACAGTGCATATACAGGTGAAACTCTAATAATTAGAATATCGTGCAAAAGTTCATTTTTTTCACTAATGCAACTTAAAAAGGTGAAACTAATATATGAGATAGACTCATTACATGCAAAGCAAGATAGTTCAAGCCATGATTTGTCAAAGTGTCCCACTCTAATCAGCTAATTAAGCCATAACAGCTGCAAAGGGTTCCTGAGCCTTTAAATGGTCTCTCAGTCTGGTTCAGTAGGAATCACAATCATGGGAAAGACTGCTGACCTGACAGTTGTGCAGAAAACCATCATTGACACCCTCCATAAGGAGGGAAAGCCTCAAAAAGTAATTCCAAAAGAAGTTGGATGTTCCCAAAGTGCTGTATCAAAGCACATTAATATAAAGTCATGTGGAAGGAAAAAGTGTGGAAGAAAAAAGGTGCACAAGCAGCAGGGATGACCGCAGACTGGAGAGGATAGTCAGGAAAAGGCCATTCAAAAGTGTTGGGGACCTTTACGAGGAGTGGACTGAGGCTGGAGTCAGTGCATCAAGAGCCACCACACACAGACGGATCCTGGACATGGGCTTCAAATGTCGTATTCCTCTTGTCAAGCCACTCCTGAACAACAAACAACGTCAGAAGCGTCTTACCTGGGCTAAAGAAAAACAGACCTGGTCTGTTGCTCAGTGGTCCAAAGTCCTCTTTTCTGATGAGAGCAAATTTTGCATCTCATTTGGAAACCAAGGACCCAGAGTATGGAGGAAGAATGGAGAGGCACACACTGCAAGATGCTTGAAGTCCAGTGTGAAGTTTCCACAGTCTGTGTTGATTTGGGGAGCCATGTCATCTGCTGGTGTTGGTCCACTGTGCTTCATTAAGTCCAGGGTCAACGCAGCCGTCTACCAGGAGATTTTGGAGCACTTCATGCTTCCTTCCGCAGACGAGCTCTATGGGGATGCTGACTTCATTTTCCAGCAGGACTTGGCACCTGCCCACACTGCCAAAAGCACCAAAACCTGGTTCAATGACCGTGGGATTACTGTGCTTGATTGGCCAGCAAACTCGCCTGACCTGAACCCCATAGAGAATCTATGGGGCATTGCCAAGAGAAAGATGAGAGACATGAGACCGAACAATGCAGAAGAGCTGAAGGCCGCTATTGAAGCATCCTGGTCTTCCATAACACCTCAGCAGTGCCACAGGGTGGTAGCTTCCATGCCACGCCGCATTGAGGCAGTAATTGCTGCAAAAGGGGCCCAAACCAAGTACTGAGTACATATGCATGCTTATACTTTTCAGAGGTCCGATATTGTTCTATGTACAATCCTTGTTTTATTGATTGCATGTAATATTCTAATTTTCTGAGATTGTGGGCTTTGGGTTTTCATGAGCTGTAAGCCATAATCATCACAATTATGACAAATCACGGCTTGAATTATCTTGCTTTGCATGTAATGAGTCTATCTCATATATTAGTTTCACCTTTTAAGTTGCATTAGTGAAATAAATGAACTTTTGCACCATATTCTAATTATTCGAGTTTCACCTGTATTTACAATTAGATGTTACATAAGACAGTTAAACAAAACAAACAGATGGAAAATAAAAAGGAGAACATTTATAGAAATCCTACTTACAGAAGCACTTGATTCTATCCCAGGGAGCTTCCAGCAAGGAAAATGGCAACTTACTACAAAATTAGATTTTGGTCCCAAGTAAGCAGACCTTGGTCACCGTTGCAACATATTTTAAAACTGTGGGCCACATCTCAGGTTGCAGTCCAGCCTCAGGGATGAACGGAGTTGAAGGAGCAGGTGTATTTAAGAAATATGGACCTGAAGCCCCACCTATTTCACACTTGGCAGGGGAGTTTTTCAATGGACAGTACGCATATAATGACAAAAAGGTTAATATTTCAGGGTATGAGTGAACAGATATGGGATTTTAGATTCATACACAGCAGAATTGCCTCTTTCCATAGACATCTTACATGGGTAGGCTGGGACCTTCCATAACCGACTTTTGTCTTGCCTGGTGTCATTCTGGGAGTAACGGGGGTATATACACTAGGACCACCAGATGGTAATCCCTGGATCCAAAGTTAATCTTTTAAATATAACCTTTAATATAAAAAGGCTGGGTTTGTGCCTCTTTTGTTGGGAGTTTCTTAGAAGGCTCAATTCTTGGTGCCTCCCTGGTTGGGAGAGGTGTGAAATACACCACCTGGGAAAGGTTCAGGCAAAAGGAGTGTTACATAAATCTCATTTACACTTTAAACTATCAGAGTCATCTCTCACGGTAACCCAGTTAACCCTTGCAACTCCATCTTGCCACCTTTGCTGGAAGGTTAAGTTACATGCCTACTACCCCGAGTCACACCGATTAACAACATATTTACAATAAATCATAGTATCGAGTTCATAGGACCTGACACTGATACTGTCATCATGTGGCACTGGTCTCATGGATGAAGGCAGATTGGAGTACTCAATTACTTCTTATTTTTAGCAGAGAACCAGAGATAGTCAGAAGTAACAGTCCTTTACGTAATCCTTATTTTCTCATCATATCATTGAGACAGTAAATGGCAACGACTTCTGAGTTTCTCTGAGCCAAGCTTCCAGATGGACAGCACATCTTGCACAACAAATGTGAGGAGCCAATGCCTTTTCCTGATCACCAATCTTACAACCAAAGTACAGATCATACGCTTTAAAGTGACATTAAAGCCAAAAAAAATTTCCCCTCCCCCCATGTAAATATCTCTTATCTCAAATGATGTCTCTTATTCTGATCTTCCTCTTCTTTCCCCATGTTTTCATGTGTCCCTCCAGCGTTGTGACATCACTCCGATCCAGCGCCGACTGCTCTGTCTCTCCGATCCAGCGGTGTCTGCAGGCGGGTGCACGCGTCCATAGACTTACTTTGCGTCTCTGCTAGTCTCCCAGGCCGAGAATCGGAACTGCGCATGCGCCCGCCCCAAGATCCTTTGCGGCCGTACGATCACTTCCTGATTCTCGGCGCAAGATCGAGCAGCGATAACGAGGTAAGTTTAAAACCAGTTCAAGCGGGGGGTTTTTTTTTTTAAACTTCTTGCCTATATCTACTGCTTGATAGCAGTAGATATAGGCAAAAAAACAGAGGGTTTAGAACCCCTTTAACAAGTCCAGTCATAGTGCATCTTAAGTGCTAAAAATTTATCAGAATGTGTCATGACTGTTTCGACATTGGCGAGACACTGCTGATGTCACCAACCGTACTACAACAGCAAGTCTGTACCTGTGTTAGGCCTAGCAGTTGCATTGCAAGCTGCCTTTGGCCCTTACAGTGGCATACACGAAGCCTAACGGCTAGTTCCCCCCCAGATGCGCAGTCCGTTCAGTCTGGCAAAAAATAAATATCGCAATAAAAACACGGCAAAACACTGCAGCTGCGCAGATGCACGCAGTTCTGATGCAGTTATGGTGTAAACTACCCCCAGGTATTCCCAGGTTGACATTGCATCACATGCAAAATACAGGTGTGAATATAGCTTAAAAAGCAGAACTCGTATTAGATTCTGCATGATAGGGGATGAGTGGGAAGATAGCTCAGAGGCACTCAGTGCAATCACAAATATAGCCACACAATGTAAGCAGGGGGGGAACATAAAAAACCAAAACAAAAAACTTACAACTGTTGTACTTGTGGGTTATTCATGAGGTTTGATGCCTGGAAAATAAACAAAGACTGTTATTACCTCCACAATAAAGACCATCCCCACACCCGGGTAAAAAACATTTTATCATAAGTGTCAATGCCTCCACCACATATTGCACCTCAGCAGTGTACACATTCCAACATACTCTCCACAACTGGATTGCAAATATTTGCCCAGTATGTGAACTAGCTGCTGACCCAGCTCCTCTATTACATTCTCTGACATTCCCCTGGTCCACATTATGTTCTCTGGAAGCTACTTCCCTAGCGAAACCGCCCCCCATGATTTTGCTGCCAACCCCTATATCTTCTAGTATCCTCTCCCACACATACTGGCCACAATTATATCCTCTGATTCATGTAATGGCCGCTGCTATAACCTCCCCATTGCTCTCCAGCACATACGGTCACACCCTTCTCAGTCCACTGTCACAACCTCTGCACTCCAATTGTACATACATAATGGACACGTTAATATATTTCCAACACTTTCCATTTGGAAACAAGCAAACAAAGTGTGCCTGTTCGCCCTTGATGCGGTGAAAGCACAAAGTAAAAAAATAAATTGCTTAGTGGTATTTATATGGCAAATATATGATTAGTGGTATGCATTATTTTAGGAATGACACAATATACAGAAGGTAGTGGTATAGTGCAGAGTGTACAAAATATAGTAATGTTGAGTATATAACATAAGGCACAGTATATAGAAAACTGCAGTTTAAAGTATGCAACCTACAGTGCAGTACCATTGGGTGCAGCGGTCTACACAGCATGTAACGTACAGTGAAGCATGCTGAGTGTAGAGGTTCATCAACAGTACAGAGCAGCATATGGAGTGTGGCAGACAAGAATATGGAATGTACCGCACAGCGTAGGAGTGTGGCCAGAGTATTTCCTGTGCAACTTAGAACTGTGAATTGGATTGTGGTGGTCAAAAGTATGCAACACAGCCAGCTTGTCACATACAGGTCCAGAGCTTGTAATGTACATTGCAGCATATAGAGTGTGTTGTTCCTTATGCTTTGTACAATTTAGTATCAATGAGTTTGGCAATTGTGCTTCCCTCTCCAGTCCATTGCTCATCATTTTCACCCACACCACTGCTCACATAGATTGTATTCTCTGCATCTTATTTTAGATGCCCTCCACAAGTTACACTGTACATGTCAAGTAGAGATGTGTTCAGGTTTTGACCAAACCTGGTCCGAACCCGAGCTCCTCTGAATATGGAAGAAAGCTCCTTCCACTGCCACCAGGGGAATTCCCTCTTGCAGCGGCACGTAAGCAGAGGGGCGGGATGCAGTCAAATTATTGACCTTTTAGGGCCACATGGCTATTGGTTAATGACATTTGGCCCACACTCCACTGTCTTGGTCTCTTAATGACAGTCCCTGCTATTAACCTGTCTTTTCTAACCTACATTGCTTCCAATTCCATTGACACAGTTCGCCTGTTTTAGTTTTATTATTCTTCCCACCACCTTCATAGTTTGAGATGCTGCTGTTTTGGAATATCCTGTCTGTATGGCCTCACACACACACAAAAATCATTTTGTTTTATATACCAGAAATACATCAACCTAGAGATACAGGTTACATAAAAATAAACGCATTCAAGAATTTTACAAAGAACACACAAATGGTATTTGAATTGGGAATCAGTAAAGGTAAGCATAAACGTTCCTTTAATTTGCTTAAATAATTTCAGTGCTGTTGTGTGTTGGTTCCATTGTTAACCACAGGGGTAACCTTGTGTGCTGGCATATGCATATGGTAGGGAGCCGACAGTCCGGAGATGCGATCCCAGTATACCCAGTTTTCATGATATACAAAATGTATGCAAAGGATGAAGGCACCGTGTGTGTGATGAAAATGAATCCTGTTGAGGATCTGTACGGTAGAGATACATGGAGTGATGTGTACGAGATGAAGGCTTGCAGGAAATCAAGCGATGATGACAGGAAAAAAAAAGTGAGGATTAGAGGAAAAAGGAGAAAGTGATGTAATAGAGAAATTTTTGCACATCTATGTGGGGGGGGGGGGGGGGTGTGGACGGTTAGCACTGGTGGCTGGCAGGTGAAGATGCGCAATTGATAGCAGGATGACATAAGACATGTCTGACATGGTCAGAAAAAGAGAGTCCGAAGCTAACTGCCTCACTTGTTCGTTATGACAGCAGTTCTTTGTACTTAGTTACATAGTATTTGAGGTTGAATAAAGACACGGGTCCATCAAGTTCAACCTTTGTGTGTTTGTGCGTACTTGTGTATACGTGTCCCTGTGTGGTCTAGTTTTTAAGAGTACTTGGCAAAGCGTATGAAATCTATCCAAATAAAATTAGGTTTCCCTAAATTTCCCATCAGTGTTGTGAATGGTGGCTATAAAGTCCATCATGAGCATTACACAAATATTCTGAGGTAAACACTGCGCTGTACATATTTACCATTTTTCTGATATACATTACTGACCCAATATACTGCCCCAAGCATTATGTAATCTATGCTGCTCCAATATACATTAAACTGCATGTTATGAAGGGTTTTGATAGTGTCCTTTTAAAATAAAAAGTAGCATTACATATTCAAATTAGCAGGAATAATAAAACAAATCAGCTCACTCACCATACTCATAAAGCTGGGATTGTTGAGCAGTCCAGCTAGATCAAACCCGCCAGGAGCAGCCATCTGTAGTAAATACATAAACTGTCAGTTATTTTCCCATAACCACAATTCTTCCAAGTCACATATCCGAAGTCGAGACACTTACTGGACTTGGTATTTCCTTCAATTTCTGTTCAGCAATCTTAAGGTTTGATTTGTATGTATCATTATCCGGATCCAGCTCCAGTGCTCTTTTGTAAAAGCTCACAGCTTCAGAGTGCTTGTTCAAACTTGAGAGTGCCAACCTGATAAGACAAGAAATACATTCTCAGTAGAGTAAAAAGTGAGTTGTGAGCAAGCCTTCCATAAAATAAGCTTTTAACTTGCTCTTACCCCATTCTGCCATAGGCTTTGCTGTAACTGGGGTCAATTGATATAGCCTCTTCACAGTCCCGCACAGCCCCAGCATAGTTTCCGATTTTACTGTAAGCTGCTGCCCTAACAATGCAAAAAAAAAAGAAGTTAGAAGTGAAATACATACTGGAAAAGCCACACTCCTCCGGCAGCTAAAGAACGTCATGAGCATGGATTAGCCATAAGACTGGAGGGACAATTTCCTTGCAAAGGCTGTGGCTCCCAGCAGTGAAGGGGGTTAACCAAAGGTTAGCTGTCCTAAAAAGGTATAGTGGTCCTTTCAGGGTATAAATATTCAAAGGACTATCCCAAGAAACATTTATAATGTACAAAGTCCCACCTCCCTTGGAGCAGGATAAGTATTTAATATAGCAGGCTGCACAAAGTTACAGAGTGAAGGCATCTGCTAGCATCAGGGAAATAAATAGCTATATGCTAGCAGAAGCCTTCACTCTAAACACTGAGCCTTCTATGCATATGCAGCCTTTAAAGCCGTTATGAAAGGAAACTGTTCTTAGCACTAGAAATCCGCTGCCTGCCTTATTAATTTGTCATCTTGTTTATGATATTAGACATTAGGCTATCATTTTGGATTCCTAGACCAGTGGTGTGACACTGTTATTACTTTCTTTACCAAGGCAGAAACAAGCAGACAGCTGTTCTTCCCTAAAAAATAAAATAAAATAATATCTATCTCGATATCGATCTATCTAGCTAGATACATATATCTATATTTTGTCTGTGTTGAGAAAAGAGGGCTAATTATGTTGGGGAAAGCCAGCCTCCCAATACTCCCTTAACTATAACTGGATCTCCTTAACTTTCCTGCAAGGTTTACCATTCAGGGGGAACTTGGAATTGATCACAAAAAGAGCTAGTTAACAAAAAACAAACAAAAAAAGGGTAATAGGACCCCGACCTAAAACCCCCATGGCAGCACTTTGACACAGAAAAACACTGAGGAGACAAAAGGAATGTGCAGTCATGGGGCGTAGTGGAAAATTGTTTCTCTTGACATCTTTGTTCCCAGTGGTGAGTTTTCTCATCACTTATCCCAGTCACTGGAACAGAAAGCAAGAAATCTCCTCAGTGTAGGCACAGACAGTAATTAAAACCCGACAGGTTCAGAAACACTTCGGCTCTATCCAAACTAGGGCTGCAACAACTAATCGACATAATCGATTATAATCGATTATTGAAAAAGTTGTCAACTTTTTCAATAATCGATTAATCGGCAGTTTTTACATTTATTTTATTGTTTATCCGATTAATCGAACTTAATAATCGGCTAACTAATCGATTTTGAAAATAATCGTTAGCTGCAGCTCTAATCCAAACCAAAACAAGCTAGGGGAGATACCCTTGAAGATAATTGTCACGGGATGAGTTATTCCCATTGGATGACTTCACCTAACCTTCTGTTCCTGTGATAACTCAAACATGGGATTTGATGCTCGCCGATACCCAATACCGGAAGTCCCATTAAGGAAGCCAGGTGGCATGTAATGACTCGGCACCTGGCTTCTTGATTAACTGGGAAGTCGGGCGGCATGTAAAGACTCGCCAATTAGCTTTATGATAAACAGGGAAGCCATCTCCATGCTGCCTCGTCACCAGGGGACAAGGGAGCATGAAACCGGCTTTCTGACCAATCAAAAAGCTGGGGGGCGTGTAATGACTTGCCGTCCAGCTTCCTGATTGGCCACATTCACGACCAATCAGGAAGCTAGACGGTGTGTCATTATACGCTGCCAGGCACCCTGATTGAGTGAGGGCGAATGGAGCCAGCTTCCCGGCCAATCACAAAGCTGTGCACCATGTAATGACTTGCTGCCCGGCTTCCCGATACCGGAAGCTCAGGTATCGGAGCATTTGGATGAAATATAAAAAACCCAACAGCGCTAACAGTACGAGTACTCGCCCAAATACTCGGCATCAGCACGAAGTGCATCCCTACTTTTAGGTACCAAGGGATAATAATTTTGGTACTTCAAATAATTTATTTTGCACGACATACAGTAGATAAAACTGTAATGGAAAGCGATGTGTATTTCCAAAAGCAAACACAATCAGAACTTAAAAGTAAAATACAGTGCCCTAAATCCTTAAATGCAAATAGTTATGTAAAAAAATACAGTCCTTAAGGGCCACAGTTTTATTTTTGCCTTCATTTCAGATTATTTAACAGGGAATTAGAAAAAAAAAAATGCTAAGTCAATTTTTATAAGATAAACGATCATGTCAACATCACAATGTTATATAAAGCTTAATGTGGCAACTCCATGTCCTTCCTGGATTTATTCTGATCTTAATGGAAGTGTAAATGTCATAAGTAACTCGACTAGCCCTCCTTTCAGCTTAAATGAATCATGTTACAGAATCACTGCCAATCTGTGGACACCTCTATGTTAAACTTATATAGGTCATATTTCACAAAAAGAGCAATAAGTACATACCTATTGCAGTAATAGACGGCATTAGCTGGGTTATGCTCAATAGCTTTGGTGTAGTAGGAGACAGCACTTTCAAAGTTTTCCAACTTCATTTGTTCATTACCTTAAAAAGTGTGATGCAGACATTTTAAATTGTGAAAATACAAAAAGTACACTTGATGAATGATACCTTTTCCACACAAATACGTCTGCAATTTATTTATTGAAAACAGCTATTGTTGCCCCATAGTGGTAAATCAGATTTTTCAAAATTACATTTTTGTGTTGTAATGCAACAGAGAAGTACAAAATAAAGAAGGTGCTTGGACGCTAGGAGATGGTAATGGTTGTTCTTTAAAGCGGAAAAAAATAAATAATTGCTGACCAGCAGGCTTTCTATGGCAGAAGAGTTTGTGTAATCTCTTCTGCCATAAAATCTTCTTGCTGCATGTAAGCAATTTGTTTTTCCTGAAAAAGCAGTGCATGCGCAGCTAAGCACACATACTTGGAATGCTGAAATTAAGTAACCCCTGTGCTCATGCATGAGAGTTACTTCATTAGGAACCAGTTAATCAAGTGACTGAACATTCGAAACCTAGAAGACCGGGGCGAAGATGAAAATGCCTGTGAGGAGCATCGCAATGCTGGAAGGGATCACTTTGGCTCGCAAGATTGACAATGTGCTAATATGCTGTGTATACTAGGACATTGTGAATAAAAGCTCCAGTGAGCTTATTTTTTTGTTTTTAGCTCACTTTATTCCACTTTAAGGTGGAACTTGAACCAAGGAAAAGAAATTGCCAGCAGGAAGGCATTTCATTTGAGAAAAGACATTGCATCACAGAAGATACTGTCTTCTAACCTGCCTTCTAGCAAAAATCCTTAGATTGTACACTGAGCTGCGTATGCAATTGCGGGATGCCTTGACGTGAATTATTTAACTTTTCTGTACATGTGCAGGAGTTTATTTTATCCATGTACAGCCAAATCAAGGTGGTCAAAAGGTGCTAAACACACAAAAAAGAAGGTCAGGTAGAGATTTCGTAGCTGACATCTTAACACTGGAGCAGAGGCAATTTTGGTTTCACATTAACATATACCCACAGGCACGACCTTTTTTTTTTTTTAGTGCCTACATGCAAAACTAAATTACCTCTTCATTATACATTTGTGATAATAGCAAAAGTTGCCATTTTGCATTTAAATATATTTTAGATTTGGTGGCATCGTTAGTTTCTTTTTCAGGTTTTTTTTGTCCCTTTGACCACATGGCGGCGGAATGCACCCTAACTCGCCATGACCTGGATAAAATCCGCACGCGCCTCACCACTGCTGAGACGAGTGTGTCGCAGGTGGAGGATGAAGTGCAGGGACATACCGCCACGCTTACGGATTTGCAACATACCGTGCGGGCGCTGGCTGCAAAAGTGGATGACGCTGAAAACCGCATGCGGTGGAATAATGTGCGCATTGTGGGAATCCCGGAGGGCGAGGAGGGTACAGATGCGGTTCAGTTTGCTGAACAACTGTTCAAACGTGTTCTGGCTATGTACACATTGCCCCCTACGTTTCTGGTGGAGCGGGCGCACAGGGTGCCCACGGGCAGAGCCCCGCCGGGGGCCCCCCCGCGTCCCTTCTTGGCCCGTCTCCTGAATTACAGAGACCGAGACAGGATCCTGGCTGCAGCTCGTAAGTCTCCTGAAGTGTGCTGTGGGAATGCACAACTCCGGTTCTTCCCTGATTTTTCTGCAGAGATCCAGAAACGCAGGAGGTCGTTCGTGGACGTAAGACGCAGGCTCCGGGAGAAGGGAATACAGTATGGCATGTTCTATCCGAGCAAACTTCGTATCCAACATGCAGGCAAGGCTCACTTCTTCGACACCCCGACGCAGGCGGGAGACTGGCTGGATGCGTTGCGATAGAGGAGCTCCTTCTGGTATGGCTCACTTGCCCGGTCCACCCATCACACCTACCTCTGTGACTGTCCGGTAAGCCCAATATGCTTTTCTACATGTCAGTAGTCCATTACGTGGGGACCGGGGAGTGCTGCTGCAACACTCGAGCATTCTAATGGTCACCTCGTCAAGGCCCAGAAGTTGCCATACACGTTATGCGGTTGGCCTAGCTTCCATAAGGAGGCAACGAGTTCTTCACTACACTTGGAACTGGCTGTTTTTTAGTTTAGCCCGCCACCTTTTTTCTTTTTGGTAGTTTTGGGGTGTTTTTTATCCCCATACTGGGACACTTCTAACTGGGGGTGCTCTGACAATTGGTTGGGAGTTTGGGTCTAAGCTTCTAGAGGGTGTTATAGTTTGTTGTTGTTAGTCTATTAGAAAGCAAGGGAGTTCTTAATGTTGGTTATGGGATTGTTTGTTACAGGGAGGGTGTGCCAGTTTCGTGCTCTGGGAGGCGGGAGGGTGTTCTCTTTGATATGTATACTAAGCCTGAGGTGTCCATTCAGCTATCCTGGGCCACACATGTACAAGTGGTTTTGCTATGGGGGATCGTATTGATATTATGTCATGGAATGTGAGGGGTCTCAATGACAAGTTCAAGCGTTCTATGATTCTGAATTATCTGAAACTGCAACGCCCGCATATTATTCTCCTACAAGAAACTCATCTGACGGGTAGCAAGGTTTTGTCATTGAGACGCCCATGGCTTCCTAAAACGTACCATGCCACTTACTCGGTGTATGCCAGGGGTGTATCGATTCTGGTTAGCAGGTCCCTTCCATGCTCGGTCTCACATACCATCAGTGAGCCTGGGGGTAGGTTTATTATTTTAAGCCTCACCATTAATGCCCTACAGGTTGCTGTGGTTAATGTATATGTTCACCCCCATTCCAGGTGCAAATCCTCTATACTGTATTTTAAAAATTGGCGGCCTTCCTTCCGTTGCCGGTCCTCATTGCAGGTGACTTTAACAACATACTGGACGCTTCCCTGGACTCCTCCAATGTGGCCAGACCGGCTGGATTGGAACTCCCCCTTCAATGCCGAATTACTTACCTGGGGGTTACCATCACTGCAGATGTGGGCGATTATTATAAACTAAATGTGCTTCCCTTACTTTCGACCACTAAACGCAGGCTCGAAGCGTGGATGCACCTACCACTGACTCTCATTGGTCGCACCAATCTGATCAAAATGAAGGTGCTCCCTGTTTTGCTGTACTTCTTGCGCAGTACCCCTACATGTATCCCTAATGCCTTTTTTAGGCAGATGCATGGACTCTTCTCCACCTTTGTATGGAACTCCAGGACTCCACAGATGAGGCTTAGCCTTCTCCAGGAGCCATGGACCCAGGGGGGCCTAGCTCTGCCTAACCATAAGAAGTATTACCAGGCGGGGCAGATGGTGGCAGCTCACCGTTGGCTGACTGCGGATGAGGGGGATGCTGCGGTGGTAACGGAGGCAGCATTGATGGGGTCCTACGCCGCCCTCTCGGGATTGGTCTATAGGGGGGCGGGGGCGCCCTACCCCCTGACAGCCCCTATGAAAACGACACTTAGCGCCTGGACTGATGTATGTGGGTCCCTCTACCCTGGCACTACAAACATGTCACCGCATGCCCCTCTGTGGAATAATCCAGCATTGAGCCATTTTATGTCTATCACAGACTTTCACATCTGGCCAGAAAAGGGTATTAGGACATTGGGGGACTTGACTTTGGCCGGTTCACTTGCCTCCTTTGCAGAACTACGGGAGAAGTATGGTCTTCCTAATCGCTACCTGTTTCGATACCTCCAGCTGCGTCATGCCTTTCAGGCGCAGATGGGGGGGCAGCACTGCTCCCTCACGGTTACGCCCCTTGAGTCCGCGCTCAGGCGCGTAGGTCTCCGAAAACCATTGTCAACTGTGTACCAGGCCCTGTCGGGTACGGCAGGGGTCCATAGACTCCCATGCAAGGCGAAATGGGTATTGGACGAGCCGGATCTTTCCGACGATGCCTGGGAGGAGGTCTGGGACTACCCCTTCTCTCACTTGGTGTCGATTAGGGACCGGCTCGTGCAATTTAAAATACTGCACAGAGTTTATTACACGCCTGCAAGACTGGCAAAGATCTACCGAGATGCCTCCTTCTCCTGCTGGCGCTGCTCGGCACAGCCGGCTGACTTTCGACATATTTTCTGGGACTGTCCGGGGACTGCTAGATACTGGCAATTGGTCACAGAATTTATCTCGCAGGTTGTTGCACTTCCTGTACCACAAACCATCTCGGTGTGGTTGCTGGGGCTTACTGAACAGGTTGCCCCTGCCACTACCATCCGCATAATGACTGGGGTACTACTATTCTATGCTAGAAAGTTAGTGGTCCTGCATTGGAAATGGAAAGACCCTCCGACTCTGGCAGAATGGAGGGGCATTGTTGATGCGTCCCTGCATCTCTACAAAGCGACCTATATTAGCAGAGGATGCCCGCGGAAGTTTGATAAGGTGTGGGGTGGTTGGATTGCCTTAACCTGATATGGGTAGGAGCGGGGGCTGGACTTACATAGGAAAATTGAAGGGCCACTGGAGGGGATGGGGGTTGCCATGTTTTTATCAACCTCTTTCTCAAAATCGATAATCCCACCATCTACTGATTGACTTATGCATGTGTAGGCGGTGGTGTTGAGGAGCAGCTGCTACGGGATGCCCTGTAGGCACACGCCTGACTGAGTTCCGACAGTTTAAGGGCCCGGCAGCGATCATTACATGGACAAGGTTGGACGCTAGGGCATTCCATTCAATTTTATATTGTGTTGTGGGAATATGCTCAGCCCCGGGGCTGGAGGTGGCACACGTTCTCTTGGGATGGGGAGGGGTGTTATGTATGTTTTGTAATTCATTCCTTCCGCAAGGAAGTGCAGGTGGAGTATGTGTAGGTTGTACCTGTTAGTAACCAAGTATGCGCCCCTACTGTTGTAGGAGGAATGTTGTAATGTATTTGCATGCAAAAATTGAATAAACAGAATTTTTCAAAAAAAAAAAAATGCATTAACAGCTAATCACACGTTTATATGTTAACACTTAATTACAGTAATACCTTGGTTTACAAGTAACTTGGTTTGAGAGCGTTTTGCAAGACAAGCAAACATTTCTGAAACATTTTGCTTTGATATACAAGCAAATGTCTTGCAAGAAGAGCAAAATTTTGTAGAAAAGCACCACCTGAATAAGGCTGTAGCAGTGCGAGCGATGAGTCTGTTTAACGACAACGCAATGTCACATTGGATAGATTCCTTGTTAAGGTTTCACGAAATGAAAAAGATTCCATTGAGTCAAGAGATAGCAGTGATTCCGTTAGTGATAGTGAAAGTCGTCCTACGCAATAATCCTCCTCCCTCTTGTCCCTCTCACACCGGCCACAAAAGGTACCGGCAATTGGTTTATTTTTCTTTATATATTTTATACGTTATTATATTACAGTACAGTATTGTAATCATTTTATATGAATATTTTTGGGATGTGGAACGAATCATCTGAATTTCCATTATTTCCTATGGGGAAATTCGCTTTGATATACAAGCGCTTTGGATTACAAGCATGCTTCCGGAACGAATTATGCTCGTAAACCAAGGTATTACTGTACTTAAATTTGCACTAAAACCCGGGGCACTGTTGATCAGATTTGGCTAGTATTCTTAAAGGTAAACTCCAGGCACATATGACACCAATTAAAGGAGCACTGTCTTAAGTGTCTCCTCCTTGACTACAGGGGATCAATCCTCTTCCGAAGCTCTGCCTTGCTCCCTTCTAGAATACCAAAAAATAAAAAAACTCTTTGAGACTAAGCATCAGCCTGGGGAATCAGCCTATGGTATTCTCAGTGGATCCAAACAAGAAGCACCAGCACATCTTAAAAGATGTGCGTTACACCATTGGTAATCAAAGAGGAGTATCCCAGAAAAAAAAAATATATATAAATATGGAGGGATGAGCAATGTTATATCCTCAGAAGGCTGAACGGAACAAAAATACTTGCATACATGGGATAGCTTTTGAAAGTAATTATTTCCCCTTTTACCAACCTTAGGTTCACTGAACTCCTCAAACTTGCACTACATGATTATCAACAAGAAGGGAGGCATTTACCTCATAAGCATCTGACCAATATGAAATTAACAAAACAAAAAAGGAAGTGACTGTTGATGTGCAGGAGCACAAGGCTGAGGCAGTACTGATGAGGTCTCTTTTTAAAAAGTGTTCTGAAGTTTGTGCTTTCTATAAATTTTGGGGGATGGATCCACCAACGTATGTCCTGGAAGATGACTGTGGTTTTCACCCACCACACCCTTGACTTTACATTCCCAGTGGAAAGAACTCCAAGAACCTGAAAAAACTGATTTTCTATAAAAATCTTATGCTAGTTTTTCAACACTGAAGGCATTCACTTTGGGTTCCCTAATGCATCTGAACACAAAATAAAGGTTTTATATTGGTGACATTTGCCAATCCTTTGGTCTACGTTAAATACATACTATGGAATATGGGACATTTAAAAAAATTTAATAAAAAAATCAGCTATTTTTCAAAAACCTGTGTATAACAGTTTTACCTTCTGTTTTCAGTCTTTCGGCTTCTGTTATTTCCTCTTCTGATGGTGAATGAAGATCTGAAGTTACTTTTGGAACATCCTAAAAAATTATTGTGATGTTTTATGCTTTAGTCAAATTTTAAACAGGACAATATTATCTATGTACTGTACTTGCAACTGGAGCTTATATACACTTTTGCACAAGTATATTTCCTACAAACTGAAAATGTACAGTGCTTACAATGCTTACGTGCACATGTTCCAAAGCCTAACTATGACATGAGCATTACAAGTCATAAGGTTAGCAGATCTTTCATGAAGTTTCAGATACATTTCTTCATTATTAAAATCATGTAAAGTAAAGCTGAAGCTATAAAGCAAGCACTCTAAAAGTGCATGTGCTTACCTTAACTGCACTCCCGTACGGATCAATTTGTTTCTAGACTCTTCCTTTGCAATTGCTGAATTTCTAAAGATCTGTTTGTACAAGGTTAGGCATGTCTATCTCCAATATGACAGCACCATAGCCTGGCAATTGGCTCCTTAAGTACCCAATAATTAACTCATGACTGTACGCATGTGACCCAAACTCAGAAGTACAATGCTTTTCTGGGGGTGCCTGCTATACAGCTTTACATATGTAAACTGTCTTTATCCCTGGAAAGCTACACCATGCCTGTATGGACTCCTTAAGATACACAAAGAAGGAACCCTTTTAAGATGGATTGTCAGCAGCATCAACTCTGTGATATAACATTGCCAAGTATTGGCTACTAGACTATCACTCTTATTTGGAACTAGTCAAAAAGATGGGTGGACAAAAACACAGGGCATAATATTGTCATCCCATATGTACCTGGAGTATCCACGTGACATTGCATCCCTGTGTCTTTCAAGACCAGCAAAAAACAGACAGGAGCTTGCACATCCAGAATCACAAAAAATTAAACGTGAAGTAACATGGTATATGCAATGCAGTGTAGTGAGGAATGCAACATTTGGGAAGACGAAACAATCCCTGAACAGACAAATAGATTACATTAATAGATTAACATGGAGGGGGTGAAGACTCAGCAGTTTTCCAACACCTAAGGGAAAAGGGACATTCTTTTAAAAGGACAGTGAGGCGCATATTTTGGATAGAGGGGACAAGTGGTTCATTGGCCATCTATATAAAATAGACAAGCTTTTTACACCACTTGTCTTCCACATATAATGCTATTTTAACATGACTACGCCTGTGATTTGGCAACAATTTACACCTCAGCCATGTAAACCTGAGTAACAACACATATGCAGACTTCCTGGCACTAGCTACATGGTTAGAATTTCTTCCGTTTACATTTTCCAAAAGTGATTTGGAAAACCTATGAAACATTATAGAACAAGTCCAGTTTATTTGAATTATAGGAAGCAACTTCATTCATTTAATTATTAGTTTATTCACATATTAGTTTATTCACATTTCCATAGGTATAAACAAGGGTTTAATTTATTAAAATAAACTAGTATAACTGTTTATATACCTAACTAATTCCCTAATTTCACTGCTGATAAACCAATAACTGTATTCATCCATATTCAGCCACAATTTCCACCTGCCAAAGATTGTACATCAATACCAAAAATTGCAGCTCTTATTTGA
>NW_017307798.1:320706-327481 GCF_000935625.1 Nanorana parkeri
TTTTGTAATCTTTATACAGTGCACAGATAACACTTAGAGTGGCATCTTAGTGACAGCCTCACAACCAGCTGCTTTTCAACAACTGGCATGAGTGCTGTCAAGTTTATTAACAATTATAACTAGTACCGTGAGTAAGCGAGTGAATGGTTGGCAGTGAATATGTTCCGTTAGACTTACCGGTAACGGTATTTCTAGGAATCTTCCAGGACAGCAACCTGAGAGATGATTGGTTCCACCTTCTACAGGAAACACAATTAGCAAAACAGTTAAAAGCCCCTCCCCTTCCCCTCGTACCTCAGTTGTGATAAAAGTAGACTACCACCCCAGTAAACGAGGGGACAACCCAACAATAAATAACATACCATACATCATTCCGGGTGGGAAGTAGGCTTGCTGTCCTGGAAGATTCCTAGAATGACCGTTACCGGTAAGTCTAACGGAACATTTCCCCAATCATCTATGCACCTGCTCGAACAGACTCTGCTGAAGCATCTGCAAGATAAGCCACTGCTCTAACACCGAAAAAGACTGTAGAATTTGATCAGGAGGCGCCCCTGGGATATATGAAGAGAAACTCTTTCCAGCCAGAGATCAACCAATCATCTCTCAGGTTGCTGTCCTGGAAGATGATTGGGGAAAGTGAGTTGAATAGTGAGTTAAAAGGAGAACTATGAGGTGAGCGATTCACACTCATCCTCATAGAGCCGACGTGTGACAATGAAACGGTCACAGGTCGGCTCTGTTGGTCAGGAAGTGAGCAAACACATACTGTCGCTCACTCACTTCCCGATCATCTCCCTGCAGGGATTCCCCCCCTCCCCTCTTTGATCCTCCAGCACTGACTGGAGGAACAGACGGGAGGAGGGGGCGGTCACTGCTGGCTCTGCCTCTAGATAGGTAGGGCCCGCCGTCAATCAGCCAGCTGGGTGGATCTCAACAATATTGTATATATAGTATAATACAGGGATGTCCCGATACAGGTACGTGCATCGGTATCGGGACCGATACAGGGCATTTTGACAAGTACATGTCAAAATGCCCCGATACATAGCGCCGAAGCTCGTGCTATTTTTTTTCCTTGCCTTCGGGCTGTGGTGCGGGAGAGCATCGGCGAGTCAGCGCTTGTCCGGTGGGAGGAGCTCCAGGCGGGGTCCTAATTTAGCTGGCCGGCGTCCTCTGGGCAGTCACCGGCCAGTAAATTAGGACCCCACATTGAGCACCTCCCACGGACCAGCGCTGACTCGCCGCTGCTCTCCAGCACAGCGCCGACTATGACCTCACCAGCGAGGCACATCGTGAGGCACGGCAATAGATTTACAATTATCCCCTGCTGATATGAATGGATTAAATGATCCATAGTACAAAATAGTACATAACATGTAGTTGTACTACCGATCATTTAACCCATTCATGTTAGCAGGGGAGAATTGTAACGCTATTACTGCAGTGTACTCTATATGTAGTACATACAGGTGAAACTCGAATAATTAGAATATCGTGCAAAGTTCATTTATTTCACTAATGCAAATTAAAAGGTGAAACTAATATATGAGATAGACTCATTACATGCAAAGCAAGATAGTTCAAGCCGTGATTTGTTATAATTGTGATGATTATGGCTTACAGCTCATGAAAACCCCAAGAACCCCAAATCCACAACCTCAAAAAAGTAGATTACATGCAATCAATAAAACAAGGATTGTACATAGAACAATATCGGACCTCTGAAAAGTACAAGCATGCATATGTACTCCGTACTTGGTTTGGGCCCCTTTTGCAGCACTTACTGCAATTACTTTTGCACGATATTCTAATTATTAGAGTTTCACCTGTATATACAGTACACATTCCCAATACATTGCAGTGATAGATTTACAATTATCCTCTAAGATTAATAGGTTAAATGATCCATGGTACAACTACATGTTATGTACTATGGATCATTTAACCCATTCATGTTAGCCGAGGATAATTGTAAATCTATTGCTGCAGTGCACTCTATATGTAGTATATAGTACATGTACGTGACACACGTCCAGTACACTGCATCAATAGATTTACAATTCTCCCCTGCTAAAATGAACAGGTTAAATGATCAATGGTACATAATATGTAGTTGTACTATGGATCGGGGAGAATTGTAATTCTATTGCTGCAGACTGCGGTGTACTGGACGTGTATGCTGTATATGTACTATGGATCATGATTTAACCTATTCATGTTAGCAGGGCAGAATTGTGAGCGCCTGCCACAACCTGAGCACCAAGACGCGATGCAGCGATCCTGCCCAGTGCCGACTACGAGGGGCACCGCGTGAGGCATCAGGGATCGGAGAAATGTGAGTTAGGGAAGCTGGGACAAGGCTGGCTGTAAATCTATTGCTACAATGTACTGGAAGTGTGTACTGTATATGTAGTACATATATACAGCACACACCTCCACCACACTACAGCAATAGACTAACAATTTCTCCCCTGCCAACATGAATACGTTAAATCATGATCCATAGTACATAATATGTAGTCGTACTAAGGATCATTTAACCTATTCATGTTAGCAGGGGAGAATTGTAACTCTATTACTGCAGTGTACTGGAAGTGTGTACCAGGTTAAAATGATCCACAGTACACACTTCCATTACACTGCAGTAATAGAGTTACAATTCTCCCCTGCTGAATAGGGTAAATCATCCCAGAGGCAGATGCATGATCGTATTTGTAGTTTCACTACAGCTGTGTATAAGCAAATACAAATGTTTTATTGTTCTAAAACAGTCTTAAATTAAAGTTCTTCATAATCATAAAGAAATTGGCCTAAAATCATTAGTCTGTATTATTTTTTAAAAATGTCACCTGTCCCTTTAAGAAATATCGGTAATTGGTATCGGCAAGTACCTGAGGGAAAGCACTAGTACTTGGTCTTGAAAAAGTGGTATCGGGACATCCCTAGTATAAAACAAAACAAACACCTTTTTAAATGGTTGAATAATGATGGTTTGATATAGACATGTATTATTTGCTTCAGTACCTCAATGGTACATGCATTCGGGTTTTCACAAAAGACCATTTTCACAGTTAAAACACAAACTAAAAAACTTTTAAACATTTCCTGAACAAAATTGAAAATATAAGCCTTTAAAAAAAAAATATTAATGCAATTAAAAACTGTGAAATATTGAATACGAAAACTTATTGACATTGGATCACTATTTGTTTACCTGTACTGTAGCTGCTGCTGCAAAAATCTCTGGAAGTGTCTGACATACGGCCAAGCTGCGATCCTCCATTGAAACTTCAAATGCTGTTTCCAGACACTGGATTGCAACTGTGGGAAGGAGACACACAATTAATTGTTGTACAATTACATCATTACTTTAGCTAGCAGGAAGTTATAGTAAAACCATGTTTTAAGTTTTTGGATGGAGTAGGAAAGGGTTAGAACCTTTGGTAGGTTTGTATTGCTGTCTTCAACCCCACTGTGGATAATTTACCCTCACCTCATTTTGCAGAAACAAGACAGAAAAAAAGGTGTAATTTACCTAAAATAGTTAGGATGAAGAACATTTTTTTAAGAGAGTATTCAAAGGCAGATCATCCTATATCCAATATATCTACCATGTATCCAAAAGTGAAGGGAAATCCTGCCTTTTGACAGGCACTGAACAAATGTCCCCATCTCCAGTAGTTCATGAGGATACACAGCAGACCTCTGGTTATACACCCCACCTCAGAGAGGCTGGACAACTAGGCCATTTATAAAAAGGTATATTGAGAGCCTTAAAAAAGGAGAACTATGGGGTTAAGGCTTTTCCCCATAGTTCTCCTTAGGGTAACAGGAGGACACAAACTGGCATCCTCCCGTCACCCTAAGCTCAGTATACCGCGAGCTACAGCTCGCGGTATACTGAGACGCCGCAGCGGATCCCGACAATTATGTCTGGATCCACCCAGCTGCGTGACTGACAGCTGGCTCTGCCTATCTAGAGGCAGAGCCAGCTGTACCCGCCCCCTCCCCCGTCCGTTCCGCCAGTCAGCGCTGCCGGATCGGACCGGGGAGGGGGAAATCGAGACCCTTCCCTGTCACGGCAGAGAGGTGTGACAGGATCGAGAGGTGAGCGAACGCCGTTATGTGTTCGCTCACCTCCCGATCTACTGAGCCGACCTGTGACAGTCTCATTGTCACAGGTCGGCTAGAACTATGAGGTGAGTGAAAAGCACTCACCTCATAGTTCTCCTTTAAGATCCAGGATGTGAAAAGAGCCCCAGTTTGTTTGGGTACCATAAAAAGGTTTGAATAAATAATAAAGAAAATGCTCCCAAGGTGCTAAAGGAGCCCCAAATGTAAGGCCCTGAAAAGGTGTAGAGGTTCAGTAAGGGAAACAGTGAAAAACCAGTCATGAGTAGGATGTAGGTTCATTGAGAGTAAAAAGTAAAAGTAGGGGGCGTGCCCGGGATGAGGCTGAACGGACGTCCATTGCTGCAGCTCCTATCATCCGTCCAGCCATCCTGCTTCTCTGCTAGCCCATTCGGACTTCTACACTTACCTTCTCCTGGCGGGTGGTCCGTTGACAGCTGGCAACCTATTCATGCGAACCAGATGGCGATCGGCCTAGCCCCGAGCGAGCGGTGTGACTTCAGACCCTGCTCCTGTCACGCGTGCCGGCGCCATCTTGGCTGCACGCTCTCCCCCTCTCACTAGCACTCAGACCGCTCAGTGGGGAGACATGGAGCCGGTGGTGAGTGCCCCTAACGCGGCCAGCCTACATCCCTGTCAGGGCAAAGATCCCCCAGATGACACGGACTCTATCCTGGCGGCAATAGAGGCCAGTAAAACAACCCTAATAGCCAGGATGGATACACTGGCCACTGAATGCGGCCTAATCAGTCAGGATATGGACAAAATCAGAGGACGCATTACAACAGCGGAGGCACGAGTGGGAACACTGGAGGACACTTCAGGGGAGCACGCCCAGACCCTCAGGAGCTTACAGCGCTCAGTGGAGCAGTTAACCGCACGCTCAGAGGATGCTGAGAATCGCTTACGCCGCGATAATGTGTGGGTAGTGGGGCTCCCGGAGGGGGTGGAGGGCCCAGATCCTACCTCCTTTGCTGAGGCGTTCAAGGAACTCCTGGATTTGCAGTCGGTTTCTGCGGCCTACATTGTGGAGCACGCACATTGGGTGCCCACGAGCCACCGACCTCCTGGCTCGCCTCCTCGGCCATTTTTGGTCCGTTTCCTCAATTTTAGGGATAGGGATCTGATCCTCGCTACTGCCCGAAGAAGAGAGTCGGAGCTGAGGTAAAAAAAATGCTACCATTATGCTTTTTCCTGATTTTTCGCCGGAACTACAGAGAAAGAGGCGCTCATTCGTGGATGTCAGGCGCCGTCTCCGTGACAAAGGTCTGAAACAGCATGCTTTATCCTAGCAAACTGAGGGTGCAGTTTGCTAGCAAGTTTTTTTGAAGATCCTTCTACGGCTGCAGTCTGGCAGGACTCCCTACGTTGATAACCAGGACTGAGCCTGCCAACTACATGATCCGCTGCCGATTTATCCTGCTGTGGCCTCACCGCCGCGTGGTCCTGACAATGATGCCATTAGCCTTAGTGTCACACAGACTGCAAGGGTACATAGCTGAGGATGTACTTACTCCTGTAGGGAGCTGCAGGAGCGATATGGTAATGTATATTCTCAGCTAGACATTGTTGGAGTTTTGTCTTACTAACGGCCTACGTTAGAGTATATAGTAATACTCTACCTAGTTTAACAGATTTTGGGATATCAAGCTATTTTGCTTGTTACTGTTGTTATGTGGGATAGCAGGGTGTTTAATGGGATGTTTACTGTTGTACGCTATGACTCCGATGGCGCTCCTCCCCAGAACTGGGTTACGCTGTTCATGCAGTCCGCTCTCCAGGACTCTCTGGACTTATTGACTTTCCGCACTCTGATGGCAGCTGATCTGCGAGTTATATCATGGAACGTCAGAGGCTTGAACTCTACATTCAAACGGGCATTGGTGCTTAAGTTCCTACAGTCCTATAACCCACGAGTTGTTTTTTTATAGGAAACTCACCCACTAGGAAAAAAGATTTTGGCCTAGCAGAGGAGGTGGATAGGAAGAGCCATTCATGCCACCTATTCCTCCTATGATCCGGCTCCTATGATAACTGATCCGGCTGACGTTCTCCAGGAGTTTGTTGTCTATGAGGCTCTCTACCAGCGGATTCCTGGGTATGATGTCAGTCAATTGGACATACTCGTGGATTCGGTGGACATGCCACAGCTGTCAAACGCTGATAGGGAGCTGCTGGGGAGGGCCTTCACGGAGCAGGAGATTCTCGGGGCTACTCGATCGTTTCCGAATAATAAATCCCCGGGCCCAGACGGACTACCAGCGGAATGGTATAAAAAATACGAGGAGGAGCTGGTACCTAGACTATTGAGTCTCTATGACACTTGCTTACACTCAGGATCATTGCCCTCTTTTATGTATGATGCCCATCTGGTCCTTATAGCCAAACCTCATAAGGACCCGGTATTATGTTCCTCATATAGACCAATCTCGCTCCTTAAAAAGAAGAACTATGAGATGAGTGATTTCCACTCACCTCATAGTTCTAGCCGACCTGTGACAATGAGACTGTCACAGGTCGGGTCAGTAGATCGGGAGGTGAGCGAACACATATCGGGTTCGCTCACCTCTCGATCCTGTCACGGCTCTCTGCCATGACAGGGGGAGGGGCTGGATTCCCCTTTCCCCGCTCCGATCTGCCA
>NW_017307798.1:327703-330223 GCF_000935625.1 Nanorana parkeri
GCCTTAATGGCTCTAAAATTATTGCTCTCACTCCGTTTGCGGCGATATGCAACATGTGCGGCACGTAGGCGCACCTGATGCATATATGCGTGTGTATTAGGGGGGCGCGGACTTAAAAAATTTTTAAAAAAAATAAATGTTATGCTTCTTTATTTTTTTATGAATTTCCTGTTTGTATTACTTTTTTTTACATAAAACTTTATTGCCATTACATGGGGGGCTAAGAAGCCCCCTATGGGATAGCCAATTTACATGACAGGTCCTCTTTAGGGAGACATCAGGGGTCTCCAAGACCCCTAATGTCACCTAGGGACCTCCAGAGAAGCTGATGAAGCAGAGATCGGCTTCATCAGCTTCTGTAGCTGGAGAGTGACACTGAATGCAGGAAGTGATGTACTATACATCACTTCCTGCATTCGGGGACTGAGAGGAGATCAAAGGGAGTTCGTACACTGAACTCCCTTTGATCTTCTGTCACAGAGCCATGCCGGTCCCGGCCACATCGGACCTCGGGACCGGCAGCTTCTGATACAAGTGATCGAGCGTCTCTCGAGACGCTCGATCGCTTGACTGTAAAGCTCCCGGCCGGCCGTGTAATTACAACGGCCGGCCCGGAAGCTGCTCGTCGGGCTCCACTGTCTGCTCGTCACAGACGAGCGGATTATATATATATATAATATACACACACACCCAAATAATTCATGATAATCCGGGTTCTAGAGTTAGTCTCCTTGGACCTCGAAAAGGCTTTCGACTCTGTAGACTGGTACTATTTGCAGACTGTACTAATAACATTGGGATTTGGCCCCACCTTCTATAAGTGGGTTACTATCCTCTATAATCAACCTAGAGCTGCCATTAAGATGGGTGCGGCACTCTCGAGTTTTCCGATCTTGCGGGGCACGCGACAGGGATGCCCGCTATCCCCTGGTCTGTTTACCATGGCGATTGAACCAATAGCAAGTGACCTTCGTCAGTCCAAGGGGATCCGTGGTCTCTGCGTAGGGGGGGTTGGAGGAAAGGGTGGCCTTATACGCAGACGACATGATATTGTTTCTAGCTGATATGGACCAGTCGTTGGTAGAGTCCTTCGGTATATTACAAAGATTCACTACATACTCAGGGCTGTCTGTTAATTGGAACAAATCCCAATATCTCCCCTTAGACCCATTGAATCACTCCGCAATATCACAGTATGCACAACTGCAACAGGTTTCAGCACTAAAATATTTGTGCCTGACGATTTCTACCTCTGTAGCAGAATTTATGACTCTCAATGTCTCTTCGGTCATCGCCCAGTTCAAAAACCGCCTCTCAGCTTGGAAGAATTTACCTCTATCTCTGATTGGCAGAGTTGATCTGATTAAGATGAAATTACTCCCGTTATTGCTCTATACCCTTCGTAACTCACCGGTCTGGATCCCGAGGAGGGTCTTTAGAACCATTGACACCCTGCTCTCAGAGTTCTTTGGAATGGGAGGGCACGTAGACTCAAACTCTCAGTCCTACAGCTGCCCTGGGGGGAGGGAGCGCCTAACTTTTATTCGCATTTTCTGGCAGGTCAGTTAACAGTCGCCCACAAGTGGCTCATGGTGTGGGACCTGGACCCCGCAGTCACTTTGGAGGCTGCAGTATTAGGATCCTATGAAGCCCTGGGACACCTGGTATATAGGGGTAGACACTCCCCGCATCGTCAGACACCCTCCATGAGGGCGGTCATAATGGCCTGGAATGCACTAGAGGGACGAGCTACGGTGCCTGGACTGACATTCTCTCCGCATACACCCTTATGGCGGAAACCCCACCTCAGTCATTTTGCAACCATATTAGACCCAGTGGTATGGACCTCCAGGAAGGTACTTACATTAACTGACATGTAAGTGACATGTGACATGTAGGGGCTCCCCTTCCTGCTGGTTAGTAGCTTGTTGTATCCTCATTAAGGAAAGATGCTAAAAAGAAATAAGTAATGACGCATCCATTTTAGAGGGAGTTCTTGGAGAGTAAGTAGGAGTATAGAGTATAAGGGATCCGCAATGTGCCTGGGGGAGGGGGGGATGCTGATTGGGGATTGTTAATGCGTACTCTGTGTGTGTATTTTGGGCATATGTTATGCCGTACTTGAGGCACTATGTTAGTGCACTGTTTATATGTGTCATAAACTGCAAAACGAATAAAAAAAAAAAAAAAAAAAAAAAGGGAAGAAGTAGATGCTGGTAGATCAGAGGGGGTTTTACAAGCGTCACAAAGTAACTCAGCCTTACCATGCCAAACTTAAAATAAGTGTTCATTTTGGCACCAAATTTCATTTTCGTCTTAGTTTTTTGACGAAAATAAAAAAAACATTTTTAGTCACATTTTAGTCAACAAAATTCAAGTTGATTTTAGTCTATGAAAATCAAATAGGTTTATTTTTAGTGTAATGCATTTTTTAAGCAATTCTCTAACATTTCCAAGCTTACTTAATTGTATATCTCTGGAACGGGGCGGCCAGGAGGAGGAGGGGGAGGAGGAACAGGG
>NW_017307798.1:330440-331713 GCF_000935625.1 Nanorana parkeri
GCAGCAGAGATCGAAAAGGACACAGACCGCTGCAGCCAGCACAAGCGGGGAGGAGAAAGGACGAGCAGAGCGGCAATAGCAGTACCTTAACTATTAACAAAAATGCATCTAATTTGTGTATCACTCAGCTGTAGATCCTCAAATGATCTCTGAATTGGTGCTGACACTGTCCTTCCTTCTGGAGGGTGGCTACTTTTGTTCTGCATGGTTACTGTGTGTGTTGTAAAGTAGTCACTGGTCCAAGCTTGCTCCTGTGATGGACTACAATCTCAGTACAAATTAGTAAACTGAACACGAGATTGTAGTCCATCATGGGAGCGATGGACTACTACATGTAAATAATACATTTTTGTAAATAGTTAAAAAGTATTTGAATGCATTTTTAAAGGTTTAGCTACTGAGGTAAGTGACACCTGAGGTTGCAGCGGGCATGTGAGAAGTGCAGAACATGCTGGAGAGGTCCACCAGTGTCAACATGGTGATTTGGCCTTATTCTGGTATCAGACGGGCTGATATTTTTTATTGGAAATATATATTTTTATATGCAGATGATTGTATGAATATATTTAAAGTAGAACTATGGAGGAGTGAAAATCACTCATCCTCATAATCTGAGCCGACGTGTGACAAAGAAACTGTCACACTTTGGGTCAATAGATCGGGAAGTGAGCGAACACATACCGTCCCTCGCTCACTTCTCGATCATGTCCCTGCAGAAAGCGGTGACTGTCACTCACGGCTCTCTGCAGGGATCCCCCCCCTCCGATCCTCCAGCGCTAACTAGAGCAACGGACGGGGGAGGGGGCAGGGTACAGCTGGCACTGCCTCTAGATAGGCAGAGCCCGCTGTCACTCACGCAGCTGGGTGGATCACGGACAGCATTGTCGGGATCTGCCCTGTCTGCGACAATCTCACTATACCACGAGCTGTAGCGATGAGCTTTGGGTCACGGGTGGACGCTACTATATGTCCTCCCGTGACTCTTAAGAGAACTATGGGGGAAAACACCCCATAGTTCTTTTAACAGTAGATTAGTGGATTCACAATGCATGGTGCAACCTTACAAAAAAAGGAGGGTAGAGCAGGTTCTACTTTTTTTATTTTAGCACACATGTTTAACGCATTTCAACACAACAGACATCAACGCAAGGCAGAAACAATACCTTATAGCAGGGGTGCCCACAAGGTCGATCACGATCTACCAGTCGATCGCGTAGCGATCACTGGTAGATCGCCATGTCCTCTCCTCCCGCCGCTTCTCTGGATCCCCGCT
>NW_017307798.1:331983-342356 GCF_000935625.1 Nanorana parkeri
GCCACGGGAGGACAGGACGCCGGGACATGTAGGGCGCACTGGAATGTAAGCCGGCCGACTCCCTGCGTTCAGGTGCGGGAGGGGGTGTGGAGCTGTATTGAAGTCAATGGCATCGCCCACATTGCGATCGCCCGCACTCGGAACGCAGGCACGTTAGTGCCTGCATTCCGGTCCAGTGCGATCTGCAAAAATAGTGCTTGCAGCATTTTTTGCGGATCGCACTGGACTGGAACACAGGCACTAATGCAGGCGATCGCACTGTGGGCGAGGGGCCTGCCTGCGGAGCCTGGCTGCGGTGCCATTGACTTCAATGCACCGCCACGCCCCCTCCCGCCCCTGAATGCAGGTGTTTTTTCGTTGGTAGATCTCAATGAGCTCATCAATTGAAAAGTAGATCTCCAGAAGAAAAAATAGTGGGCGCCCCTGCCTTATAGCCTAGTTTAAAAATTAAACAAAAAAAAGCAACGTAACGCAACACGTTAACATACTATGCCAATGCAATTGTCATGTCCAATGAACACATTTCGATGCATCCTTAACCTAGAAATGCACTCTCCAGGAAACAAAATAAAGCTTAATGATTTCTCTCTGCCTTAAGGAGGAACAAAGGTTCTTAGGTAGGGGTGGACTGATGGGAGGAGGAGCAGAAGAAAAAGCGCAGCATAAGTGATGAATGTGCAAAAATAAACAGAAGTTAAGCAAAACAGCTAGTTCCCCTCCCCTGATAAGAGAAAAGAGACAACCCCCGGTGCCCTCAGATGGCTGCCTATGTACCACACTTGTAGTCCATTAACTTTGCCTCCCATCCATATCACTACGTCTGTACCTTAGCATGGACGGGAGTAGAGATATACAGATACAAATTTTCTAGGCCGAGCAGAAGTACCGATACTTTTCCTCGAAGTACTCGCCAATACCGATACCTTTATTTTAGTATCATGTGACATTTTTTCTAAAACAATACAGACCTATGATTTTAGTGCAGTGGTGGAGCACCAGAGCCTGGTCACAGCTGCAACTGAAGAATACTACCATCAGCTATAGAGGACTACAAATCCCAGCAATACATTACACAACAATGCAGAATACCATCAGCTAAAGGGGACTACAAATCCCACTAATACATTATACAGCAATTATTAACATTATACAGAAAGTACTCCTCTATAGCTGATGGTATTATTCTTCAGTGGCAGAACTACCAGCGTTACAAATATACTGTACATTGTCAAGCA
Source organism: Nanorana parkeri (assembly GCF_000935625.1). NCBI lineage: Eukaryota > Metazoa > Chordata > Amphibia > Anura > Dicroglossidae > Nanorana > Nanorana parkeri. The sequence continues at coordinate 333,219 of NW_017307798.1, forward strand.
AAGTATTTCTTTAAGTTTTGGCCCACTTAGTCATCATTAGGGATGTCCCGATACCGATACTAGCATTGGTATCGGGACCGAAATATATATACATACATACATACATACATACACACTACAGCAATAGTTACAATTTCTGCTAACATGAATAGCATACATGATCCATGGTACAACTACATGTTATGTACCATGGATCACGATTTAACCTATTCATGTTAGCAGCGGAGAATTGTAACAGTCTATTAGTGCAGTGTACTGAAAGTGTACTAGGTTAAATGATCCACAGCACACACGTCCAGTACACTGCAGCAATAGAGTTATAATTCTCCCCTGCTAACATGAATAGGTTAAATGATCAAAGAGGCAGATGCATGATCGGATTTGTCTCAAATGAAAGTTCTTCATAATCATAAAGAATTTGGCCTAAAATCATTAGTCTGTATTGTTTAAAAAATGTCGCCTGTCCCTTTAAGAAAAAAGTATCGGTAATTGGTAACGGCAAGTACAAGAGGGGGAAGTACTCGTACTTGGTCTTGAAAAAGTGGTATCGGGACATCCCTAGTCATCATGTTTCCAAACAGCTCCAACTCTCTAAGCTCCACTTCCCTGAACTTCACAAGGGACAGAGCAGTCTGTAGAAGCTGCCCAGCTACTAGCTTGGAGAAGGAAAGAAGGAGTGAGGAGCATGGAGGAGGAGAGGAGTGTTTTGCCTTGCTGTGTGTTTTTGGAGACACACACAGCTGCTAGCACAAATAGGGTGTCTCCATAGGACCCTGCAAGGAAAAGTATCCACTCTAAAACACAATATCAGGGCTAGGGGATTCTTATTCTGCAAGAAGCTAACATTTTTAACATCAAGAAGCAGCATCCAATGTAAGGGCTAGTTCACACCAAATGCATTCCAGATACAGAGCAGTTACAGAACGGATCAAAACTGCGTCCAATGTATTCCACTGGTATTTTGGACTCAAATTGCCCTGGAACGCACTTTTTCTTTTTACAAAAACGGCCCGGAACGCATCAAAAACGTGGCAAAAAACGCTGCTTGAGCAGAAACTCATGCAGATCTGGTCTGCATTTGGTGTGAACAAGCCCTAAGTCAGCATTTGAAATAGCTTAAAAACCTTTTGACTTTAATATCACTTTAATCATCCCAACAGAGATACAGTCAGCAATAATAAACTGATAGATTCAAAGCCTTTCTCACTTATAACTGAACAAAAATATTTTGACTCAAGATGCACATTAAACTTCTTCAGAGCTATCCAAGTATAACGTTTATAAGTTGCTATTGCTTTAGGTCAGTCACCTCTCACAGCAGAGGCTTAAAAATGCCCAGTGTTAGCCAGTTTGGGCATGAAGACCCTGGTAGATGGACAAAGCAGCACCAACCGAGTCGATAGGCAGGGCTGCACCTGGATACACTTCTTTATTTGAACCAAGAGGCACATTAATTAGAATATAGCTTTAGTATTCTAAGTGGAACATCATAGAGCCATAAGATGCTTAACAGCCATTTAATAAAAATCAAAGTACATAAGATCAAAATAAAACCAGATTTCTACGGTAGAGTAATTCCCATTAATTATTAAAGCCCTATAATGCAGGGATGAAATGAGTTCACCAGCAACAATGCAAGACTAAAAAGTTGGCAAAAACAGAAATAAGGTCACGAGACAGATAGATGTTACATAATAAAAGAAATACACAAATGAAATTAAGGCTTGGTTCACACTAAGCGGATTGTCGCAGCCGATTGAGCACGACAAAAGCGTTCCCCCCAAAAAAACCATTCATTCTTATGGCCCTTGCTCACGCCTGAGCATTTTATTGCAATAAGTAAAATGCCTGTCGCTGGAAAAAAGGTACATGGGCTTCTTTTTGGCAGCTCGTCTTGTCCAAATAGAGTCAATAGGAAATTATTGGAAACACGGGTTGCAGTTGGTTTTGGGTGTTTTTACATGCGTTTGTGCGCGTTTTTTTGCCATTTACATATATCACAATCTGCTCATAAAAACGCAGTAAACATAAAACAATACTGTAATGTGTGCCTTACTGTAATCCAAGTACGTGCATAAGAACGTACAGCAAAAAAAAACATGTTTCTACGCGCAAAACCGCGGTCGCCTAGGTGTGAATCAAGCCTTAACCCAAAACAATTTTAAGACTGCATAAACGGAACATTAAAACTAGAGCTGCAGCTAACGATTATTTTCCAAATCGATTAGTTGGACGATTATTAAGTTCGATTAATCGGATAAAAAAATTAAATACATTTTAAAAAATGGCTCCAGTGATGGACTACTAGTTTGTATTGAGATTGTAGTCCATCACAGGAGAGAGTAGTTGTTGCATCCCTAATTAAAACATTCTGTTGGTGTCTAGAATTCACTAGGTTTCTAAAGTCTGGACACCTGCACTGCTTTGAAGATTCCTACCTTGTGGCAAAAGAATCACTGATTGCTGGCTACAGTTGTAACTTTCAACAAACTGTCATGATAATGTAACAAAATAAATAAATACAATGTGTCAAATAACTATAGATACAGTGTGCAAGCTATTCAATAATAAAAAAAAATGTTTTACACCGTCCATAAAATAAAGAAACAACCAAACCTTCAAGACTTTCTTGGGCATCAGAGGAAAGTTCTCCATTATGCAACTGGTCTTGTAAATACTGGATGATAGAAAATGCCAAACGTTTCTTGTCCGCCATTATTTATACAAGAGCCACCTCTACAAATGCAATAAACAGCTGTTAGGAAATGAAAGAAAACCATCTTACAAAGTCTGACATTTTACAAAAAAAGGGGGGGGGGGGGGGGGACAGGTGCTCTAGACCAGTGGTTCTCAACCTGTGTAACCTTAGGACCCACATTTTAAATTGATCATTAAGTCGTGACCCAAGTCGCAGTAGTGCGCATTCCAGTGAGTGAATGGGAATGCGACACACCAGAATGCGTGGTAGGTGCGATTGCATGTTAAAATGAATTATTTGCACAGGACGGTGCGATTAACACACTGTACTAGTGTGAACGGGCCCTCAAAAACACACAATCTCACACACAAACATACACAACAACAGCAGAAAAATTTAATTTCTTTTTTAGGATCCACCCAGTCTTCCTAACTTACGAGAACTGGAGTGGATCCTCAGCCTGGGGTCCAGTGTAGGCTTATGTGCTGTGACAGAGCTCCATCCATATGTGCATTGCTTGTACATCTCCCTTGTGTGCCATGTAGAGGTGCCATGAGCCAGAATGTGACATCACTCCCGTCCAGGCACCTCTACAGGAAACGCGAAGGAGCTGTAAGCAATGCATGTACAGGTGGAGCTACCCCGCAGCCAGGGGACCTCAAACTGACACTTGGTGCCAGGCAGCATATTTTGAATGGCTGCTCGGCACGAGAACTGACAGTGCTGTGCTAGGGGGAGACTGAGGAGCCTCTCACCTAGAGCAGTGGAAGGCAGACAGCAACCCACTGAAAATGGGTCACGACCCACTTTTGGGTCACAACCCACCAGTTGAGAACCACGGCTCTAAGTCATACTAGGTCCAGAAACACTCATGTGTCATGAGATAAATCAAGACATCAGTATTTTATTGTCAATGTTTCAAGAGAGCTCAGCTCATCTTTATCAAGACCCTATCAGATGGACTCAGTTCTGTTAAAAAGCCGACAATAAAATGCTGATGCTTTGACTCATCTCCTCTGCAAGACAACTGAGTATCTCTATACTTACTTTGGATATACATATATATTTGTGATAAAAAAACAAACAAACAGTACCACAAGTTTAATTTCAAATTAGTCAACAGGCCTACTGACATTGAAGATATATTAAAAAAATCTTTATAAAATATGCATCAAAAAGGAAAAGCACCAGGCTGAAATGTCCTAAAATATTAATCACAATATTATGGTGGAAATGTTTACTGGCAAAGTCGGGTCCTAGATTAAATTCTCAATAGGAAGATTTTCAGAATAGAATTATATATTCTTCGCATGCTTGCATACCATACAGTAAGGTTATTTCTTTACGAACACCAGTTCCCATATGCAACTTAAAAGCATACTGGTAAGTGAGGCAGCATCTAGCAAAACACCAGCCTGTGTGTGTGTTGTCAGAGAATATACCAAGGTTTATTAAAGCAACATTGCCTCCTAACTTAAAGGAGAACTATGAGGTGAGTGCTTTTCAATGAGACTGTCACAGGTCGGCTCAGTAGATCGGGAGGTGAGCGAACACATATCGGCGTTTGCTCACCTGTCGATCCTGTCACGGCTCTCTGCCGTGACAGGGGAGGGGCTGGATTCCCCTCTCCCCGCTCCGATCCGCCAGCGCTGACTGGTGGATCGGACGGGGGAGGGGGCGGGTACAGCTGCCTCTGCCTCTAGATAGTCAGAGCCAGCTGTCACTCACGCAGCTGGGTGGATCTCGACAGTAATGTATGGATCCTTCCCGGCTGCAACGGTCTCAGTATACAGCAGGGATGTCTAAACTCCGGCCCTCCAGCTGTGGTGGAACTACAAATCCCATGAGGCATTGCAAGATGCTCACAGCCACGACTCCCGGAGAGAGATGCATCATGGGATTTGTAGTTTCACCACGGCTGGAGGGCCGGAGTTTAGACATCCCTGGTACACAGCAAGCTGCGGCTTGCGATATACTGAGCTTTGGGGCACGGGAGGACGCTAGTTTATGTCCTCCAGTGACCCTTAGGAGAACTATGGGGAAAAACACTTGCCCCATAGTTCTCTTTTAACTACATTTGTATTGAGATTGTAGTCCATCACAGGAGTGACCTTGACCTTACAACACACACAGGGGTCATGGGGAGCAAAAGTAGCCACCCTTCAGAAGAAAGGAGAGTGTCAGTACGAATTCAGAGATAATTTGAGGATCTACAGCCGAGTGATACATAAATAAGATAAATTTTTGTTAATAGTAAGGTGCCACTTTTAAGAAGCCAAATCACCAAGTGATGTGGGGTGGGAGGAAGGGTAGCAAGTCATACCCAGAGGTATAAGGGATGCAATTTTGTTGCAGCCACTGTTCGACAGATTTTTTGGAGTTCAGTTTTAAAGCATGTCACCAGGGGAAAATAAAAAATAAAACTACCCTTGCTACCTCTGCTACTACCCTGGCTACCCCCATACTGCAAAATTTAAACTGGCTGTTTCTGTCTAAGGTACATGTGTAAGGGATTTCTACTTACCTGATGCCCGCTCCTGCAGCCTGTTCCCCCTCAGAGGGCCTTTGAAGTCATCACTACATTATATGTGAGGACGCTGAGGGACAGTCCAGAAGCATAGGACGGATGAGGAGAGCACTGACAACCAGGGGGAGTGGGGATCACTAAAAGACCTTTGCACAGCCAGAGAAATTAAAAGTTTTCACAAGCAGTGCAGCTACCCCTGCACTGCAATGGTTAACTAAATGTTTATGCCTAGGGGACCGGATAAGGCTGTTCAACTTACCTGCTCCCCAATGGGTCCCTTTGGGCTGCTAGACGGGTCCTCACAGCCTCTTCTCCCTTTCACTCCAGCAGAATAAGGGCTGCTGATGTCATCAAGTACAATGCAGGTTCCATAGCCCTATATTGTACATTAGGACACCCTGGGACAGTCCAAAGCCAGAGCGGAGGGGGAGAAGATAAGGGGTCTGACTTCTGGGTTAGAGGGGATAAGGTAAGTAAAACTGCTATTTCCTGTACCCTAGGTATAAACGAGCAGTTAATCCTTGCAGTACAGGGCTCACTGAAATCATTGAGATTGCCTTGATGATTGCAGTAAATTCCCTTCTAATAGTCACTATGAGAAGGAAGTGCTGACACAGACTCTTCCTGGAGGCGCATTTGTCCGTTTCATCCCCCCAAGACTGTGCACACCAACTCTCCCCATATCTCAAAATAAATCCCCGGGACTGCACCCCCATCACCCTTCCAATATCTACAGAAAACTCACAAAGCAGCTACTCACTGGACACTCGGCACATGCAACCAACCAGTCTCTGGAGCCGGAAGCGGAATGAGTTGGAAAGAGCACCGGCGGAAGTGGCGTGCAATGTGCGCTGTGACACTCGTGTAGCCGCTTATTGTCATGTGCCTTGCTTGGCTCGTATGTACATGAGACGGCGCACGCGGTGTGTATTAATAAAGTAAATAAAGCACGGCGCGAATGTGGAACGTAGGTGAATAGACCGAGCCTCGCCCCTCCTATCCGTGCGCTCATTCTCCGCCCAGCGCCCCCATACTGCCTTGCGGCCCCGGCACACCGAGCGGCGGCTCCCATAACACATGGCGCCCACAGGTACTGTGCACGCAGCTGTCATACAATGTTAATGGCCTGCATTGAGAGAGGGGGAGGGTGCTGGGAGTGGCAGGGTGGAGAGCTTTCCAGGGGGATTACATTTATGTGACAGCCCTGTCATTTGTTCCTGGATCACCTGGCTCTCTGTGTGACTGCCTGCTTCTGCTGTGCCCTGAAGGTAAGACCTGCTCGCCGCTAGCGTTATTCTGGAGGGTTACTGAGCTCGGCAACCAAATCCTAATTTTGCATATACAGCTCCCAGTAAAAAAAAATAATTAGTATTTACATAACCGCTCATGGCTCTATTTCTTTATAAGTAACAGTGAGGCGAGATCACAAACACTGGTGCTTTTATTTCCACTTTTGCTGTCCGATTGGAGAAACCTGCACTGTGGGGTTCATATACTAAAGGCAAAAGGGTTGTTCACTTTGTAAAGGCATTTTTGTTCCCCTTAGCTTAGTGAATGACATGACATTTAACTTTGCAAGGAATATCCAATCACATGCAAGGGAAATAAAAACAGTGCTTGCACATGATTGGATGATGGAAGTCTGCAGAACTTCGCCTCATTCACCAAGCTAAGGACACTTCCTCTGCAGAAGTGCCAATTTTCTTGCAAAGTGATCAGCCCTCTTGCCTTGATTAAAGCAACCCCCATTTATGTGTTACTGTTCACACAGAATAGAAAAAAAAAATCTTTTGGATCTTTTTTTGGAGACGGCCTTTTAGTAGACTGCAAGTTTCTCTAAACGGTTTGAAAGGGAGGCTGTCCCCAAAGAGATGTCGCCAGCACACCAGAAAGCTTGTTTTAAAGTGATATTAAAATCAAAAGGTTTTTAAGCGATTTCAAATGCTGATGAAATCGCTTACAATGGATGCTTCTCCTTGATGTTTAAAAGTTTGTTTCCAGCAGAATCAGCTGGTCCCATGAGCACCGGTCCTGATATCCTCTTTTAGGCTGGCTCCTTTCCCTTGTAGGGTCATGTGTAGCCACCCTTGTGTGTGCTAGTAAACTGTGTCTCCACAAACCCCCAGGCACAGCATAGTAAGTCACTCCACTACCCCCTAACACCCCTCCCTCCTTTCTCCCTTCTCAATACTAGTAGATGAACATCAGCTGGAGACTGTTCTCTCCTTTGTGATTTGAGAGAGTTGGAGCCAGTTGTTCAGGAACATGATAAATGTTAAGGTGCCCATACACTGCACGATTCTCGTCCGAGAATCGCGGGAAATCCCACGATCGTACGAGAATCGTGCAGTGTAAATGAAGACGTGCGACCGTTTCTACTGTACGGTCGCACGTCTTTTGTCTAAGGAGCATTCTAGAAAACCAGCTGAAAATCTTACGATTTTCGGCTGGTTTGTGGCATGCTCGGGAGAAAAATGCCGAGCGGCGGGCTTGCGATGATCGCAAGTACGATCTGCCTGTCCAAGATGGTCAGATCGTACGTTTTTTAAATTACTTTACAACCATCGCAAGACTAAGGTCTTGCGATGGTTGTAAAGTTTATGGCCACCTTTAGTGCTTGGGTAAAAATGTAAAGCTATGCTTTGCTGGGCAATGCATATTTGTTTCATCTGGATTTATTGTTGAAAAAAGTTTGAGATTAATACTGCTTTAAAGTGAACATCTCGTGGAATATTTATGTTTGTATATATTTGTATATTGTATATAAATTAGGGCTGTTACTGATTAAAATTTTCGTGCTCGATTAATCCAAAAAATTTTAATCGATTCATTTTGATTAATTATAACGCACATACAGATCCAACTACATTGGCCTATACACATACAGCACAGCAATGAAGTAATAAAATGAACTGGGATCACACTAATCCAGCATGTTATTCATCTCACGTGCCCCATTCAATATAAGTGGGGCAACTCAGAATAATAATGTGCTGGATTAGTGTGATCCTAGTTCATTCTATTACTTCATTGCTGTGTGCGCTCGTGCCGAAAGTGAACATGCCACATGTGACGCAGGATCACAATGAAAGAGAGGAGCTTGAAGGAATGTATAAATCACTTTTGAAATTCATTCTGCCAATGTAGAGTAATCATCGTTGGTTTGAATGCTTCCGATTTTAACATAGCAGAAAACGGCATTAAAGGAGAACTATGAGTTGAGTGCTTTTCACTCACCTCATAGTTCTAGCCGACCTGTGACAATGAGACTGTCACAGGTCAGCTCAGTAGATCGGGAGGTGAGCGAACACATACCGGCGTTCGCTCACCTCCTCGATCCTGTCACAGCTCTCTGCCGTGACGGGGGGGCTGGATTCCCCCCTCCCCGCTCCGATCCGCCAGCGCTGACTGGCGGATCGGGGTGGGGACGGGTACAGCTGGCTCTGCCTCTAGATAGGCAGAATCAGCTGCCACTCACGCAGTTGGGCGGATCCCGGCATAATTGTCGGGATATGCTTCAGCTGTGGCGTACTGCTCGCGGTATACTGTGGCGTCTCAGGATTACGCGAGCTGCAGCTCGCGGTATACTGAGCTTAGGGTGACGGGAGGACGCTAGTTTGTGTCCTCCCGTTACCCTAAGGAGAACTATGGGGAAAAGCCATAACCCCATAGTTCTCCTTTTAAGTAGGGAACTCTTGACACTTTTCAGGTCTGAGTATTGCAGATAATTACTTAAAATGATTGAGGCCAGTATGAATTAAGTATTATGTCATAACATTATTTGTGTGCTGGCAGACTCAGCAAAAACATTTTACTTTATTTAATGTTTGCATTGGTGCATGTTCAGTCCTCGGATTCTTGGTGACAGATTCCTTTTTAACCCTTTCGCTGCCAAGGACGTACGGCATACGGA
>NW_017307798.1:342382-353965 GCF_000935625.1 Nanorana parkeri
GGTTGGGTCATAGGACGGCTGTGCCTTACCCTGTCATGATCTATTAATGTGGATATGCATGTAAAATTAACATTAAAAAAAAACCAAAACATGTATCATAACAGATAGGTAATGGTTACAAGTATGTTAACCTCTAAGTCCTACTATTGGACCCGTGCTAGCTCTCTAAAGCTCTTGTCGCACGTCATGGGGAGCGTGTCTGAGCCATCTGGCCACCCTCTATCCCTCCCTCCTTCCTCAAATTGGGAGGAGGGAGGAGGGAGGTTCACGCCACCACAGGCCCACACACCCTGCCCACACTTATTCTACTCCACCCCTCGCTCCACATCATTAAATTGGCGGGGTTCCAGGTGACCCGGATTTCTTACATCAATACCAGAACGCTCTTTACCAGTAGACATTTTAAGGAAAAAAGAGATAATACTATCATTCATTCAATCTTATATGGGCCCCTTCACAATTCCAGGTCCTATTTATCTGCCCATATTTCTTTAATCACCGCCGTCCCTATCCTTTCTAGTGAGTATTCTAAATCTTTAAACACACTTGGGCTCCAGGTCTCAATTTCTGTGTTCATCAGGCCCTGTTTAAAAATAGAGACTTTTCATTCACTCGACCTTTCTGTTGTGTATTGTTCCCCACTAGCGTCCAATCACTGTTCAGCTGTGGATCCCCGTCCACTATTGCTTCTTGCCAGTCCGATAATCGGGGAGCAGCGTTGGATAGGCTTTCGCAAAAATGTTGAAGTTCTTCCGGGAACCGGAGCACCATTGTCCTCCCATTTTTACGTGCAATTAGGCAGGACGGGAACCCCCATCTATAAGGGATACTCGCTTTTTGAAGGGTATCCAAAAGTGGACGCATTGCCCTACGGCGTGCTAAAGTCTCTCGGGCCAGGTCCGGAAAATCTGTATCCGAATTCCCTCGAATTCCATCGGTGGTTGCAGCCGTAGTTTCCGCATTATGTTCTCTTTATCTATATGATGGTGGAAACGACATATTACATCCCTTGGAACCTCGGGCGCCATATTGCGTGGTCGGGGTACCCGGTGTAAAAGGTCAAACTTAATTAGGGTAGGTGGTGATTGTCCCATTACTTTATTAAACATATTCCTTAATGTCTCTATCAGCTCTGCGTCAGTTATGGTCTCAGGCAGGCCTCGGATCCTCATATTGTTCCTACGGCCCCTGTTTTCCTGATCTTCTAGGCGATAAGAGGTATCCCTTTGAGCCTTGGTTATGGAATACACCTGCGCCTGAAGGGCTCTAATTGCATCTGAGTGTGAGTCCAGCCTTATCTCCCCTTCTTCCACTCTGTTTAACAGTTGTTTCATCTCACTTTTTAATGTCTCAATGTCAGATTTCAGTGATTGTTCCAAGTGAGCAAACATATCAGAAAGTTCGTTTTTAGTGGGTAGAGTTTTCACCATTTCTTCTATAGGTAGTAAAATAGAGTGTTCTAACTCACCCTCCTGTTCCTGTCCAGGAACTGTAGAATCCAATGACTTCTGATGTGGGGATTGTCTGGGGGAGAGACTTGCACGAGCCGCGGATCCCTGCAGTCTACTCGTAGTCTCAGCCGTCATGTAACGCTGCAGAGGGCTCATCACTGGGACTTTCGGTGCACCCTGTTTCCCTGACTTTTTTCGGTTCATCTTGACATATGGGTGCCGCCGAACAATCACCGAAAAGTCGCCGAAAAATCGCCGCTAGTTTTTCGGTCAGAAGTCGTCCGGCTGTGGGTCAATCTCGGTGTATGCTGGCCGTAGTCAAACGAGTGGTGTGCGGGCGGGTGGCGTGCTGCTGCTGCTGCTCACATCAGACGGTCTCAGCAGCCATTAGACTCCGGACACGCCCCCCCTCGTCATCCGATCACCTGACCATCATCCCACCTCCTAAAAATGTGGCTTCTGAATGGTAGCTAAGCTCTAATGCGCAAACAAATCTAGCAGCAACCGGCCATCTCTATCTTTATTGACACACATGCATCAGATGATACGTCTCCTCCAATTAAGTGGGAAGCCCTTAAATGCCTCCTTAGAGGAGTACTTATCTCACACGCATCCCGTGCGAGGGAAATTACATCCCTCCTGGACGAGATCAACGCTTTGGAGTTTCATCATAAGACCTCACGTGCCCCCTCCATATTGCTGACCTTGGAACAGAAACGTGTGCACCTTCGATCTCTCCTAGATCTGAGCTTTTTTAAATATAGAGAATCTCTGCGCAGGTCATTGTATGCACATGGAGATAAGTGCGGACGTTTACCGGCCCGCTCAATTAGGGAGCAGGGTGTGCGCACATTTGTCTCTAAAATACAAACTAAAGACGCTCAAATGGTTCACCGTACTGACCAGATTGCTTGTGCTTTCCAGGCTTACTATGCGGAGCTTTATAATCTACCTACTTCGGGGACGTTTTCCTCGGTTTCTGACCTATCTGCAGCTGCGGCCTCTTATATTGCCTCTACTCCCCTGCTGACTCTCTCTCCTGAGGTAATTGCCCTTATCGGGGATCCCTTTTCATTGAAGGAAATCGTCGGCGCTATTAGGGGGCTTCCCCCTGGGAAGAGTCCGGACGGATTTACTGGTGCTTTTTATAAGTATTTTCAGGAGCCATTGACTCCATTACTTCAAACTACCTTTAATTCCATATCCGCTGACTGCCCTTTCCCCACGCAATCGCAAGAAGCTCATATAACCGTAATCCCCAGGGCTGATAAAGACCTCACTCTTTGCACTAGTTACAGACCGATTTCGCTTATTAATGTGGATCTTAAACTTTACGCGAAACTCTTGGCGAATCGACTAGGTCAACATGTTCCATCCCTGATCCATATGGATCAGGTGGGGTTTGTTCCCTTTCGCGAAGCCAGAGACAATACAATTAAGACACTTACTCTCATGCGTTATGCCAAGTCCTCGGGTCTCCCTCTAGGCCTTCTGTCTGTTGATGCAGAGAAGGCATTTGACCGTTTTAACTGGACCTTCCTTGCTCTAACCCTGGAAGAAATTGGCCTGCCGAAAACTGTTTGTAGAAAAAATTATGGCTCTTTATAATTGCCCCACGGCCCGGGTGGGAGTTAATGGCTCCCTATCCCCTTCCTTCTTTATACGAAATGGAACTAGACAAGGCTGTCCATTGTCCCCTTTTTTGTACATTTTGGCGATGGAACACCTTGCGATAGCTATCCGCATGAATCAATCTATCCAAGGCATTTGTATACAGGGTCATCATTATAAACTTGGATTGTATGCAGATGATGTCTTGCTTTATTTATCTAATCCCTGTATTGGCCTACCTTCCTTGTTGGAAGAGTTCAGTAGGTTTGGATATGTCAGCAACTTTAAAGTAAACCTACACAAAACGGAGGCCCTAAATATCTCTCTTCCTTCAATGGAAATTGACCAATTACGGGACCACTTTCACATCAAATGGCAAGCTACGGCCGTTAAATATCTTGGCATATTTCTATCCCATGAACAAACTGACCTTTATCGCTTGAATTATGCCCCACTTCTTCATTCGACAATTTCACGTCTCCAACAATGGAACTCCCTTTGAAACTCATGGCTGGGCAGGGTTGCGCTTTTTAAAATGGACATACTCCCCCGCTTTCTGTATCTCTTTCAAACGCTGCCGCTGGCTCTGCCTGCCTCTTTTTTTCGGCACTTGCGGTCCGCATTGCTTCGTTACATCTGGGCGGGGAAGCCTCCACGGCTGGCGTACAGCGTTCTGATTCGAGCTAAAGATGCCGGGGGTCTGGCCTTGCCTGACCTAAAGCTCTATTATTGCGCTGCACTTCTCTCCCAGATTCTAGATCGGCGATATAATGGGGCTCATAAGATTTGGGTCTCGCTAGAAGCACTTATTTCCCGATACTCCCCTTTTCTATATCGTGGCTTTCTCCTGCGCATCGCCCCCCAATATTATCTCTTCCCTTTACCCTCCCACCCCTTTTGAAGGTGTGGGATGTTCTAGTGAAGACAACTAATTTGTCATCACTGGTGGGACCCATGACACTGATAATGGGAAATCCTGAGTTCCCCCGTGGTTGTATCTCCTCTAGTTTCCTACATTGGTCGGCCAAAGAGCCGTCGCCTATGATAGAGGCTCTTACAGAGACGGCCCTGAAACCCTTGAGTGCTATACTGGCGAACCATCCCCATAACCATGGCTCTTGGTTACTATATTTCCAACTTCGTGCATTCTATAGGGAACTGGGAGGCCAGGCTCTTTTACATCGCCCGCTCTCGTGGTTTGAGTCACTTTGTGGTTGCGATGAAGCACCTGCTCATACCATTTCCTTACTATACAGTTGTAAGAAGCCTACCTCGTTACGTCCCGGGATCACGACTCGGGACCGCGCATGCGCACAACAGGCTGTAGCGTCTCCTCGCGGCGCACGCGCACGTAGACCCCCGGCTCCTCCTCCTATTAGCGCAGGCGCACGAGGCTCCTTAAGACGGGGCCAAACGAATCTTCAGCGTCCGACTGTTTGCAACAGTGAACGCCGAAGATTCACACTCTGCAACCGCAGACCGCAGCAACCAGGGACCAGCACCTCGCAAACCCCACTTAGGGGGTAGCTCCAAGGCACATCCAGGGGGAAGTCTGAGTTAGCCGACCAGGACGGCAGGACTACTGCTGCTCACCACCATCAGCCATAGGAGATACCAGGAGTGTTCTTCCAACCGCAAGTATACGTACTATCCGTACTTAAGCCGGGACTGTTAAATCTGTATTGTGTGACCAGGGGAATAACAGTATAACTCGCTTGTAGTCAAGTCCAGCTGACTGTCATTATAAGGAAGTCACTTGTCTCTCTTAGTATACGTCTACTGGGATTCCCTGTGCAGTACCGGGTCTCACCACAGTCTAACCCTGCAGAAGTTAACCCTCTCCCACCTATTCCCTTCAGTTGACATACACAACCTTTCAGTACGGTTTATATGATGTGAAAGGTCTTCTATATTTCTCTACTATACTATGTGAGTAATTGAGACCATCAACTGATCAAACCGCACGTACCCTCTCCGCAGTTGTGATCCAAGGCTTGCGCTGCAGAGACGTTACAACAGTCAGTTGATTGCGGCAAAATTTCTGGATCGCCCCTTGTTTATATCTAGGTGGGAGAGGGATTTGGGCTATGCCCTTACTGATGAGGAAGTCCGCACATCGTTCATATTAACTCACAAGCTTTCCATCGCATGTTTGGCTCAGGAAAAGGGATATAAAATTCTAACGCGATGGTTACTGCTGCCCGGCCCTTCTACACAGGATCTTCCCTGATAGGCCAGCACATTGCTGGTGCTGCTTGAAAGCAGAGGGCTCACACCTTCATATTTGGTGGAGCTGTCCGGTGTTATTGCCTGGCTCCCTGGCCTCGGTCAAGAAAGACCTGCTTCGCTTCTTTGTGGCCGCTGCCCGGATGACTATCCCTCGCCACTGGAATACTGCGGTCCCCCCGACCGTGAGGGAATGGATTGCTGAACTGTGCTTGATTAAGCGTTATGAAGTGCTGACTGCTTCTTTGTGCGAGCGTCAACCCCAATGTGCAACACTATGGGCCCCTTGGATCTTGTATATGGATTCTGCGGCATACCTTGCATTGTAAGTCGCTAGATATTTGGTTATGAAAATATAGTCTGATGAATTGTCTCTAATGTGATTATTGGCCATGCAATCTGGATTATAGACGCCGTGGGATCTGAGGAGTTTCTTGTTCTCTTATTTCTTTTTTTCTTTTCTTCTTTTCACTCTTCTCTAGTTGCTATTGTGACCTTTTTTTATTTTTCTCATTTCTTGTTGTGTCTTGTGGTTAGTGTAGTTCTTGTGTGTTTTTTATCAATTTATGTTTGTGCAAGTACTGCCTACTATCAGGGGATACAACACGGTTCTTTTTTCTTTGTGTTTCCCTTTCCGACTATTACACTACTGGCCTGAGGTTTGATCCATAGGTGCCATTGTTGACTATGGCCTCTGGAATTTATTCAGGGGTCATGTATTATATTGTTCCTTTAGGAATATGACTGTCCCTGATGGAATGTGTGACCTTTCAATATCAATGCATTGTATCTGATCGGATATATTAAATATATGTACCGTGTTGCCCACTGCTTTTTTTATTTTTCCTTTTTTTACTGTTTGTATTGCATGTACTGGAAAAAACCCAATAAAATCTGATTGTTTAAACAAACTTTGTGATCCTCCACAAAGAAACACCGGACCCAAACTAAATAGCCTGACCAAACAACCGAACAAAACCAACCTGTCCTACCATGAACGGAAAGCTCTCAAGGAACTGACCAACAACAAACTCATCTCCATCCGACAAGCGGACAAAGGCGGTGGCATTGTCATCCAAAACCGCGATGATTACACAAAAGAGGCCCATAGATTACTGTCGGACACCACCACCTACCAGAAACTTAAAACTGACCCATTACCCCAATTTTTGAACGCCTTAAAAAACCTGATTGAGCAAACGTTCGACGAAAAGATCATCACCAAAAAAGAGAAAGCAGTATTGTGCCCCCCCACAACCCAAAACACACTTTTTCTATCACCTTCCCAAGATTCACAAAAACTGCACCACACCCCCCGGGCGCCCCATCATTTCCAGCATTGATAGTCTCACCAGTGGCCTCTCCCGATATGTGGACCATTTCTTACAGCTCATCGTCACCACCCTCCCTTCCTATCTGAAAGACTCCAGACACCTAATCGAAACACTACACCACTACTCTTGGGAGCCCACATTTCATTGGGTCTTCCTTGATGTCTGCTCACTTTACACCTCCATCCCCTATGAAGTAGGACTCCAGGCCTTACAACATTACCTGTCCCGAGAACCGGAGCTCCATTACAAACAAACCCAATTCATCCTCAATTCCACCACGTTTACCCTTGAGCACAATTATTTCACCTTCCTAGAGGAATTTTACCTCCAGATCCAAGGCACAGCCATGGAGGCCAATTATGCCCTCAGTTATGCCAACCTAACCATGGGATTCTGGGAGGAACACCACATCTGGCACAATAATCCCTTTGCGCGACACCTGATCTTCTACGGATGCTACATTGATGACATCATCATCATTTGGGACGGTCCACTTGACATCATCAATGACTTCGTCAAGCACTGCAACACCAACCCCTTAGGACTCAGTTTCACACACGTTACAGACAAGTCCCTCTTGGTCTTTTTAGACCTTGAACTTACCCACCTTAACACTGAAATAATCACAAAAACACATTTCAAACTCACCGCTGGCAATTCTTATCTCCATTACAAAAGTTGCCACCACCATCTCTGGAAGCGTAATGTCCCGAAAGGGCAATTCTGGAGGATTAACAAAAATTGCACAAACAAAAAAGACTACATTCTACAAAGTAAAGTACTGAAAGACAAGTTTGTGGAAAAAGGTTACCCCAAGAACCTCATCAATAAAGCCCGTGACCACTTCATCACCAACACCCCAACACTGAGAGACAACAAAATGCGAGCGCCAGTCCACCAACCCGGTCCGATTCATCACCCCATTCAATAGCAGGTACAAGGCCATTGAAACCATTATTAAGAAAAACTGGCATTTATTACTTTGTGACCCTACTTTGGGCCCTCTATTACCACCCAACCCCTCCGTAATCTTCAAAAAAGCTCGGAGCATCAAAAACATAGTGGCCCCCAGCAAACTGTCCACTCAGAAACCCGAACAAACGCAGAGACTTACTTTCAGCAAGAGAATTGGTGTCCATAAATGTAAGAAACGCCAATGTCTCACCTGTCAGTTCATCTCTCATGGCCAGTCCCCTTTCCAAGACAGCTCCGGTGCCAAATACCCCATTTCACAATTCATCACATGTGCCCACGACCACGTAATCTACGGCCTACAATGTTCCTGCAACCTCCTTTACATACCCTGTTTCCCCTAAAATAAGACCTACCCTGAAAATAAGACCTAGTACTATTTTTGGGAATTGCTAAAATATAAGACCTACCCCGAAAATAAGACCTAGTTGTGACCATTCCCAGGGCCGGTGGTGGCATAAGGGGGAACTTGAAAAGACGCGGGAGAGGCAGGAGAGAATCAGAGGTGCCAACGAAGCCAGCGCTAGAGGAAGCGAGGCGACAGCGGAGGGAGCAGAGCCGCATAAGCCGATGCCTCCTCTATAGCGCCGGCTTCTGTCACAGGCGGAGTGATACCAAATGCACTCCACCTGTGAGGGATCGATAGTGAAAGCGCCCTTCGGCCATTCTGGCCAGCGATTGGTTACCAAATTGCTCTAGCAACGGCACAGCACCCCTGATTGTCCTGATCACCATATTTGTGTACATGAATACATGTAGACTGTTGTACATGAAAAAAATAATCCACACGTGAAGTGTGGATTGTTGTACATTAAAAAAATAAAAAAAATAAGACCTACCCCAAAAATAAGACCTAGTGTGCTTTTTTGAGCCAAAAAAAATATAAGACAGTGTCTTATTTTCGGGGAAACACGGTAGGTCGCACCATCCGACCCCTCCACAAACGCATAGGAGAACACAGGAGGTTCATCAAAAAGGGGTGAACGGAACATAGCGTCACACGCCACTTTCTCCTGAAACATCACAAAAGTACTGAGCACCTAAAAGTCTTTGCGATTGAGCAGATCCCCGCCAAACTCCCCCCTCCTGAAAGATTCCACCTCCTGTGCAAACAGGAAACCTATTGGATCTACAGATTAAACACACTTTCCCCCCATGTCCTGAATGAAGAATTGGAAACGAATACCCTCATATAACCACCCCCCCCAAACTTTTTCCTTCACAACCTCTTTCCTTCATCGCCCCACCCTCAAGCTCCAACACATGTTTCCTCCCCTCTTAATCAGATTCATTCACCACTACACACACCACTGTTCACTTTAATATTGCCTCATTCTCTCCCTCTCATCCCCCTACCACTGTCCTTATACCCAATGCCAAATACATTTCTTCTCCTGGTTTACTCAATCCCCCATCCTGTTCCTAATGGCCCACTGAACTACCTCTTCCTTATCATCCTTCCACCCCCCTCCACGTTGACAGTGTTTATTTATATTTTAGAATGATGGCAAGTGTATTTCTCCATACTTGCCGTCTTCCACGTCACTTCATCCTTACTCCGCCCCATATCCCCGCCCCTTTCAACAGCTTCCTCACATTCAAAAACTGGCCTTTCCCACCAGCCGTCCCCTCACTCTTTGGCTTGAAAAAGAAGACCAGCTCTTCGAAACGCGTAGCCAGCTTGACATTGTCACTTCATACCCCCTACACCTCCGTTTCTCGCTCCCACCCGCTCTACCCTACAAACACACCGCTCGTTGTTCCGGGCTCCCTGCTCGTGCCCTCGAGCGGTGTAGTCTCACCCCTCCCACCGGCTTCCCTGGCCTCAGCGTCCATCTCCAGGCAACCCCCTTATCACCGGCTTCCCCCGGACACTCGCCGCTTGTCAGCACTCGCTGCTCGTCAGCGAGCGATACAGGCTCCGCCCCTCATCCACACAGCGTTCAGGCTCACACCAACTGGCCTCATCCAGCGGCCAGCACCATCCAGACAGGCAGTCCTACACCGCATATGACCCTGGTTAATTCTCTCACAGATCTGTAAAACATCCACCAGCCCGGTCCCCACCGTGCCTGCTACTTTCAGCATCCCCCCCATCCTAGATCCCTGCCACACTTAACATCTGACCCAGGTTCCCACTGACACTGAGCCCTTCTTAGCCCCAACAGCTTTGACACCCCCATCTGCCCACACACAACTTTGAGTGCCCATCACTCTCAGCAGCCGTGGACTCCCATCTATCCACCCCTCGCCGTTGATAACGCGCCAGTACCCATTCTTTGGTAAGTTTAATTCCCTTATTTGGTTTTCACCACTTGGTAGTAGCGCTTCTGTACTCCTTGTTTCTTTTCCTAAATAGCAAACGTCGGACACCCCGGTCCGCATTTCTAAGGAGCCACACACCAAGCACTTTAACCCACACCCATACACCCTCACCTTAGTGTTAGCGCTGCATCAGGGGACATTTCTTCCAGTTTTTCGAACAGAGGGAGATCGTGTACCGATCTCCCTCTGATCCCCTGTCCGAGAGGCACTATGCTGGTCCCAGGCTTGCAGCGGGCAAAGTGGAGCCCGGGATTAGCGTGACAACGGAAGGGGGGCAGTGGAGGGAGGGGGGGACATGGGCTGACCGCCCATACAAGCGGATCGCTTGTATGTTAACAAGCATCGCTGCCTTTTTAAAAATTTACTGCATTTCCAGCTCGCGCGCGCAAGTGGGCGTAGCTGATCTAGAGAGCTCCCGGCCCGGCTGTTTTTTTACAACGGCCGGTCGGGAGGTAGTAAAGGTAGGGGCCTGAAGCTGCAGCTCCCTTAATCCGGCCTTGACACCCGAACGGGCCGGGCCAAGAACCCTGGCGGGCCGGATCTGGCCCGCGGGCCGTAGTTTGAGGACCCCTGATCTAGCTGATCATACTGAATACTTAAAAATTAACTTATGTAACCCGACTATCTGTAATGTAATTCTATTATTTCTATGCACTATTCTAGTTAGGTGGCCAAGCAACTAAGTTGCTAGACACCTATTGTTTCTGTTTATTATTAGATAACCAAGCAACGAAGTTGCAAGGACACCTATTGTTATTGGTAAGATTATTAGGTGGCCAAGCAAAGTTGCAAGGACACCTATTGTTATTGTTAAGATTATTATTATTAAGTGGCCAAGCAACGAAGTTGCAAGGACACCTAATGTTTTTGGAAAGATTATTATTATTTTTATTATTATTAGGTGGCCAAGCAACGAAGTTGCAAGGACACCTATTGCTATTGTTCTGTTTATTATTAGGTGGCCAAGCAACAAAGTTGAAGGACACCTATTGTTTCTGTTAAGATTATTAGGTGGGCAAGCAACGAAGTTGCAAGGACACCTATTGTTTCTGTTAAGATTATTATTATTATTTTTAGGTGGCCAAGCAACGAAGTTGCAAGAACGCCTATTGTTATTGTGAAGATTATTATTAGGTGGCCAAGCAACAAAGTTGCAAGGACACCTATTGTTATTGGTAAGGACACCTATTGTTATTGGTAATATTATTAACCAGTGGTATTTTAAAAAACATACAGCGCTAACCGTCCTTCAGAGGTGCATATAAGAACTCTGACGTTCAGGTCAGGTTTTAACAAATACTAGTTAATAATTAATAATTAATAAAACATTCAGTGGAGGGGTGTGTCTCAAAATATTCAATGTGAATCAGTTGTGTGATAATACATCAAAAACAGACAATGTATACCTCAAAACAGACAATATGTAGCTTATCTAATAAAATTGTAATAAACTGTGAATATATGTAACATGTGTAGGTGATTCTTGTTAATAGTGAATGGACAGACCATGTGTACCAATTGAATAAAATGAAATAAAAATAAAAATAAAACTTTTTTCAATGTATATGTGAGTAGTCCAAATCTTTTGTAGTTTTTTTTTAAAAGTTTTTTTTAAAAAGTCTTTAAAAATCCATAAATGTAAGACACTTAAAAAGTGAAAATTC
>NW_017307798.1:358717-371687 GCF_000935625.1 Nanorana parkeri
TACCCTGTTTCCCCTAAAATAAGACCTACCCTGAAAATAAGACCTAGTACTATTTTTGGGAATTGCTAAAATATAAGACCTACCCCGAAAATAAGACCTAGTTGTGACCATTCCCAGGGCCGGTGGTGGCATAAGGGGGAACTTGAAAAGACGCGGGAGAGGCAGGAGAGAATCAGAGGTGCCAACGAAGCCAGCGCTAGAGGAAGCGAGGCGACAGCGGAGGGAGCAGAGCCGCATAAGCCGATGCCTCCTCTATAGCGCCGGCTTCTGTCACAGGCGGAGTGATACCAAATGCACTCCACCTGTGAGGGATCGATAGTGAAAGCGCCCTTCGGCCATTCTGGCCAGCGATTGGTTACCAAATTGCTCTAGCAACGGCACAGCACCCCTGATTGTCCTGATCACCATATTTGTGTACATGAATACATGTAGACTGTTGTACATGAAAAAAATAATCCACACGTGAAGTGTGGATTGTTGTACATTAAAAAAATAAAAAAAATAAGACCTACCCCAAAAATAAGACCTAGTGTGCTTTTTTGAGCCAAAAAAAATATAAGACAGTGTCTTATTTTCGGGGAAACACGGTAGGTCGCACCATCCGACCCCTCCACAAACGCATAGGAGAACACAGGAGGTTCATCAAAAAGGGGTGAACGGAACATAGCGTCACACGCCACTTTCTCCTGAAACATCACAAAAGTACTGAGCACCTAAAAGTCTTTGCGATTGAGCAGATCCCCGCCAAACTCCCCCCTCCTGAAAGATTCCACCTCCTGTGCAAACAGGAAACCTATTGGATCTACAGATTAAACACACTTTCCCCCCATGTCCTGAATGAAGAATTGGAAACGAATACCCTCATATAACCACCCCCCCCAAACTTTTTCCTTCACAACCTCTTTCCTTCATCGCCCCACCCTCAAGCTCCAACACATGTTTCCTCCCCTCTTAATCAGATTCATTCACCACTACACACACCACTGTTCACTTTAATATTGCCTCATTCTCTCCCTCTCATCCCCCTACCACTGTCCTTATACCCAATGCCAAATACATTTCTTCTCCTGGTTTACTCAATCCCCCATCCTGTTCCTAATGGCCCACTGAACTACCTCTTCCTTATCATCCTTCCACCCCCCTCCACGTTGACAGTGTTTATTTATATTTTAGAATGATGGCAAGTGTATTTCTCCATACTTGCCGTCTTCCACGTCACTTCATCCTTACTCCGCCCCATATCCCCGCCCCTTTCAACAGCTTCCTCACATTCAAAAACTGGCCTTTCCCACCAGCCGTCCCCTCACTCTTTGGCTTGAAAAAGAAGACCAGCTCTTCGAAACGCGTAGCCAGCTTGACATTGTCACTTCATACCCCCTACACCTCCGTTTCTCGCTCCCACCCGCTCTACCCTACAAACACACCGCTCGTTGTTCCGGGCTCCCTGCTCGTGCCCTCGAGCGGTGTAGTCTCACCCCTCCCACCGGCTTCCCTGGCCTCAGCGTCCATCTCCAGGCAACCCCCTTATCACCGGCTTCCCCCGGACACTCGCCGCTTGTCAGCACTCGCTGCTCGTCAGCGAGCGATACAGGCTCCGCCCCTCATCCACACAGCGTTCAGGCTCACACCAACTGGCCTCATCCAGCGGCCAGCACCATCCAGACAGGCAGTCCTACACCGCATATGACCCTGGTTAATTCTCTCACAGATCTGTAAAACATCCACCAGCCCGGTCCCCACCGTGCCTGCTACTTTCAGTACCCCCCATCCTAGATCCCTGCCACACTTAACATCTGACCCAGGTTCCCACTGACACTGAGCCCTTCTTAGCCCCAACAGCTTTGACACCCCCATCTGCCCACACACAACTTTGAGTGCCCATCACTCTCAGCAGTCATGGACCCCCATCCATCCACCCCTCGCCGTTCTCCCTCCGGTCCCCTCTCCGTTGTAAGAATGCGGAAGTGATGTATTTTACATCACTTCCGCATTCTTGTGTCACGCTTCAGATGCTGGAGAGAAGCTGATGAAGCAGATCTGTGCTTCATCAGCTTCTTTTGGGGGGTCCCAGGTGACATTAGGGATCTTGGAGACCCTTGATGTCTCCATCAAGAGGACCTGTCACATATTTTGCTATCACATAGGGTTTTTTTTTTAGCCCCCTATGTAATAGCAATAAAGTTAAGTGGAAAAAAAAATAGGAAAAAAAATTCAAGTTTCAAAAAATTATAATTTAAAGTTACACATAAAAAAGAATTTTAAAAATAAATTTTAAAAAAAGTCCCCACCTATACATACATGCATGTAAACATGCGTCGGGTGCGCATACCTGCGAAAACGACGATTGCGCCCATTAAGCCGCACATGTTACATATCGCCGCAAACATCGCAGTGAGAGCAATAATTCTAGGGCCATCAATCACTGATAACACTAAACTGATGAGCGGTAAAAGCTTTTAAAGCGTTGCCTATGGTCAATTTTGGGTATGGTGTTTTTTTGCGATTTCACGAGTGCGCACAATTTTTAAGCTTGACATGTTTGGTGTCTATTTACGCGATGTGACACCATCTTTTATATTTTACCAAAAAATTGGGTGATAATTGTTTTATAACATAATGTAAAAAAAAAACTTTACAAAAAATTTTCAGTAATTTTCCCGAAATATAGTAATAAATAAGACTGGCAGTGGTGATTAAATACCACCAAAAGAATTGTATAAAATTCATTTCAGTACACCGTTGCATGACGGAATAAATGTCAATCAAAGTACCGCAGCGCTGAATACTGAAAAATGGCCGGGACAGGAAGGGGGTCTAAACACCTGGTCTTCAACCAGTTAAAATAGGCCCAGCCGCCCTAAACAACATATAGCAATCAATCCGCCGCCCGCCCGCCGGCGGGGTCCAGGGAGAGATCGTCATTCCGCCGGCACCGCCTGGGTGTCAGGGAAGACACACAGTCTGTTCCGGAAGCTTGAGAGCTTCTGTGCGCGGCTGCGCCCTTTCATCTCAGGGCGCATGTCGAGGCAAACCAAATGCCAGGCTTCCTTTAGCAGCGAAACGGCAGTGTGGCTGCGCCCCTCCAACTTTGGGTGCACGCCAGCACAGGCTCTTGTAGGGTGGCCAATAAGAAGAGAACTGGGATATGAAGTGATGTCATCTCCCTGCCTCTCCCAAAGCTGCATGCCGCTGTAGAGAGGTAAGACAGGGCAGTCTACATGCCCATTCATTGTAATAAATAACAAATACTTGAGCTGTAGAAAATAATAAGAAATCATGCTAGTACATGTTCCAGGCTAAGAGAAATGAATTGTATTAAAAAAATGTTTTTCTTATTAAAGAAGTTGTTAAAAATATTTATATATACCCTCTAAGTAAGGGCTTATTCACACCAGAGCAGCAGCTGCTGGAACGCACAGCAATTGCTCACTAATGTTCCCCCTTTGTTCTGCCACAGGAGGGGGCGTGGCGGTGCGGCACCACTGCCATGCCCCCCCGTTTTTCAAAATATGATCCGGCCCCCAGCAATGTCTGAGGCCCCATGTTTAAAAAGATTGAGGACCCCTGAGCTAGATGATCATAATAAATATTCCATGCACCTTGGTTGTAAGTTGCTGAGGCGTATTAGTTAAGCTGGCTTCAGAGAGGATAATGGGAGGGAGTGATGATCTGCAGTGAGTTCAGATGGGATCCTGGCTTTCTAAATAATGTATCTGTTTGCAGAGGTGAAAAATTGAGTTGTAAGTTGCTGAGGTGTATTAGTTAAGCTGGCTTCAGAGAGGACAATAGGGGGGAGTGATGATCTGCTGTGAGTTCACATGGGATCCTGGCTTGCTAAATAGTGCTATAATATAATAATGACCCCAGGGGACATAACCATAATATAATATTGACCCCAGGAGACATCACTATAATATAATAATGACCCCAGGGGACATCACCATAATATAATAATGACCCCATGGGACATCACCATACTCTAATGATTCCAGGGAACATCATCATAATCTAATAAAGATAGCACGAACAACGCTCTCGGATTGAACCTGGAGAGGTGAATTGTGTGACCCTAACTAGCATGCAGCCCTGGGAAACAGGAGGAGTACCTGTAATTGTGGAAACCAAAACGACAAACACGAGGGCGCAAAACTAAGTCAACTGACTGACTGGACCAAACATTTCAGGGAAGGTGACAGAAAAAAATATAATGCACTTACCTGTGTGGGTCTGAGGACCAGATGAGAATCGGCCTGTGAGGAGGATCAGGATGTCCAAGATGTATGTTCAATGGAGGCTGATGTGTTGCCTGAGGCTGCTCGTCCCAAGGGGGAGAGAGAGAGAGAGAGGGAGAGGAGGAAGGTGGACGGGGGGCAGATGGCGGAACAAGGATTTAGTCCGTCTCCCTGCTACTGAAATGAGAGGTTTGAGCGGTGTGCAAGAATGGGGTCCGGCTGTGCTGCTGTGGCTGCAGCTGTGGATGGTGCGGCTCAGTCTTTGTGTGGAACGATGCTTAGCGATGTGCCCGAGCCGTAATAACGGCAATGGAAGGGAGTCGGCAGGGAAGCCAGCAGGGTGACAAGTGGTCGGGTCGGTGACTGTCGTGGGTGGGAGGTCAGGAGCATGACACCTCTTTCTCCAGCTCAAAAGGAACAGTATAGCGGCGGCGTGACAGCTGGGCGGAGCTTAGGGGCAGTGGGCGGCGGAGCCACGATTAGAAGCTTTTAAGCCTCGGCATGTGTATAGAAGTTCAGTATGTGCTTGGAATACGCTGGACAGGTTGAACAGTTTGGGGAATCATGGAAAAGCAGTTGGGGAAACGAAAACCGAAGGTTCTGTTACTGTGAGAACGAAACATGGGCATAAAAATCATGGGTGGTTCTTTTCAAAAAGCATTAAAAGTATCATGAAAGACGATCAATTCAAAATTAGATGTTTAATTAGTGGTGTATATGTATTATGCTAAATCTATAATTGTGCATAGTATTTTTATTAAAAACTGGAGACGGAGCTGCTGAACAGGAGCATTTATTACGGGTGGTCCGTTTAGGGAGCCAATAAAATATATATATTTTTTATATTTAATAACAAAAGGAATTGGTAAAAAATGGAATTCAAGATGAAGGTAAAAATAGAAATAAAAATGGAACATAAAAAATGGAACATGAAAAATGAATAAAAATAAAAATAAGAATAAAACATACAAAAGAACGCACAGGTGGTCTAGTTTTTATAAGGGCATGTTGCTACATGAAACGTAAGCTGCCCACACACCTTACAATTATCTGCAGATTTTCTATGGTCAGATGGAAAAGGTGCAACAGATTCCTCCATCTACACTTAACTGTGTGGATGGAGTAATCTCCACCTGGTCCAATCTGTTACACTTTTTCCATCTGACCACAGAAAATCTGCAGATAATTGTAAGGTGTGTGGGCACCTTAAGACTGGTATTATGCACTTATGTGTGACCTGTGCTCATGGAGGGGGACACGGGGTGTGTGGGGGACCGATTGGTCCATATGCCCAGAGCCCTGAGTGGGCATCGTTATAAAATAGTCAAAATTTATAATTCTTCATTTAATCCTGTTGGAGCAAGGGTATTGAGTTTATAGATCCAAAAGGTTTCTTGTCTACATAGCTTTTGGAAACGCTCAGCTGGGGAGAAATAGTCAGGAATATGTTCTTGCTCCAACAGGATTAAATTAGGATGTTTTACCTGATGAAGGGGATCCTTTGTGACCCCGAAACGTTCGTTGTTTTTTACCACGACGCACATCAATAAATAGACGTATTTTGCAAATTTGGAGTGCCGGTGTCTCTGCTTTAGCTTATATTTTTTTCTGTCACCTTCCCTGAAATGTTCGGTCCAGTCAGTCAGCTGACTTAGTTTTGCGCCCTCGTGTTTCTCGTTTTGGTTTCATCATAATCTAATAATGACCCCATCATAATACAACAATGACCCCAGGGGACATAATTATGATATAATAATGACCCTAGGGGACATCATCATAACATAATAATGACCCCGGGGGACATCATCATAATATAATTATGAGCCCAGGGGACATCATCATAATATAATAATCACACTAATATAATATAAATAATATAAAAATGACCCCAGGTGACATCATCATTATACTGTATATTCATGACCACAGGGGACATCATCATAATATAAATAATGACCCCAGGGGACATCATCATAATATAAAAATGACCCCAGGGGACATCACCATAATATAATAATGACACCAAGGGACATAATAAAATAATAATGACACTAGGGGACATAAAATAATAATGACACCAGGGGACATAATAATAATTATAATAAAATTATGACACCAGGGAAATGCTCATTATTACATTATTATGATACACTATTTTAGCAAGCCAGGATCTCTTCTGAATTCGCTGCAGATCACCACTCCCTCCCATTATCCTCTCTGAAGCCAGCTTAAAAACGCACCTCAGCAACTTACAACCAAGTTTTTCACCTCTGCAAACAGATACACTATTTTAGAAAGCCAGGATCCCATCTGAACTCACTGCAGATCATCACTCCCATCCCATGGTGCAGTTTCGCTTTATAGAGATAAAGCACTTGACTTAAGTACAATTCAGGTGCCCAGCAGCTGTTATTCATCGACCACTCTCAAGATCCTCATACTATCCCATTTTGGGGATGCTGGTACATTTATTCTGAACTATTTTTTAAATCATACAATACAATTTAAATTACAAATCTTATTGTATGATTTATAAGGTGGTACAGAACAAATGTAGCACCTCATGGTTATATCAGTAAAATCAGTAGTGCATTTACATTGCATGCCCCCGAACACTTGCTGCATGGTGCATTGCATGTTTAACAAATGCCTCTGTGTATATGTAACGCTTGCCCCAGGGGTAACAACGTTATTGGACCGCAGCTGTGGCTCTGGCTTCCCTTTTTGGAGGAACGGGTATCAGATTGCAGCTCTCCCTCTGATGCGGTAATGTGGATAAGGCTGGGAGGGAGCTGCTTCACATCACGCCCCGTTAGCAACCTGTTAACCCTGTGTATCAACTACAGGGTAAGTATGGAGGGTATGATAGTGAGCAAGTCTGGTAGTTCAATTAAGCATAGGTTTAGTAAGTAGTTAACTGGTATCAGGCAGACAGGTTCATAGGCATATGATTTTAGGCAGAATAACTTGTAGCCAGCAGACAATGCACATAAGCATAGGATTAGTAGGTAGTTAACTGGTATCAGGCAAACAGGTTCATAGGCATATGATGTTGAGGCAAAAATAGCTAGTAGCAAACAGACAATGCACATAAGCATAGGATTAGTAGGTAATTAACTGGTATCAGCCAAACAGGTTCATAGGCATATGATGTTGAGGAAAAATAGCTAGCAGCAAGCAGACAGTTCAATTAGCTTTGAGGAAAGTGCTGTGGAGTTCTCTACCATAGCCATACAGCTATGGCTGGTATACTTGCAGTTCTGTGGAACTCCCTCTAATGGGAGAGGGTCGCTGCAGCACTCCTTTCCTTCAGTGGTGTTGGGATCCTGGAGTAGCAGGGGGATGCTGGTTTGATCAGCGTCCTGCTTCAACAATAGTGGGACGCCGATCAAACGGTGGACCGCGGCTTTATGCCGGCTGTTCGAGCGAGTGGGCGGAGTCTTGCGGCGCGCCTGCGCAGTGACAGCGACGGACGCTGTCCGAGAGTGGGAGGAGCAACACGGCGCGCCTGCGCAGTGGCGCGGATGGATCGTTTTCCCGGCCGGGGTGAGATACGATTGTCACAGTATATTATATGTAGAATGCATATGTTGCAAATGCAGTACACCCTGCAGCAAGTGTGCGGGGTCATGGAATGTAAAAGCAATAAAGATTTTACTAATATAACCATGTATTGGTACCAGGGGCATAACTAGAAATCACATGGCCACATAGCAAAATTTTGTTTGGGGGCCTGTGATTTCTAGTTACACCCCTTGCAGAGCCCACCATAGACTCTCTTTAGTGCGCTCTGCAGGGTCTCAGGTGGGCCGGTCACACCCCTGCACACCTCTTACATGTCAGCCCCAATCCGCTGTCAGCTTCTTCCACCCCTGGGCCCCGCCTCCTCCCCCTCCATGGTCGCTGGTGGGTCCGGTCTCCTCCTCTACCAGGCCCTGCCTCCTCCTCCACTGCCGACGCTGCCTTCCTCCACCCCAGCTGCTGGCTATTATTAACTCAGCAGCGGCTGTGAGGAGGAACACACCGCTGCACAGATCACTGACAGGTTGTCAGTGAACTGAACAGCGGCGCATTCCTCCTCACAGACGCCAGTGACAGCCAGCAGCGTTCAATGCCATAACGACCCAGGCAGCCCGCACGGCATCAGGGGGACCCCTTTGTTCCACGTCCTGGCTGGGCCCCCCTGTGCCCCGTGCCCCATAGCTGCCTCCTGGGTCGCAATAGCGATAGTTCCGCCACTGATTGGTACATTTGTTCTATACTACTTGATAAATCATGCAATACGATTTTTAAAAAAAATCTAATTGTATGATTAATCAGGTAGTACAGAACATGGATGAATTCGTAAAAATCTGTATTGCAATTACACAGCATATTACTAAACACATGGACTGAATATACATTTCAGCACATGTTTAGTGATATGCCTGTAAATACAACACAGTCCAGAATCTTCCTCCCCAGTCCTGCTCCCAGACCCCAGCCTGTGTGCTAAAGAAAACTTACCTGTGTCGCCTCAACGAGAAACTGACCAGCATCCTCTCGGATACCAATAAATCATTCGCGAAGATCTGGCAACCTTGGATAGACTATACCCACCCCTCTCTGGCCCCAGCTAGCCTAATAGCCCTCTAGGCAACCAAAAAACTTACCTGTGTCTCTGTCGGGCGGTCCCGTTCGTAGATTTGAAGATTCCCGGGCGGCCGCAAGGGATGATGGGGAGGGCGCATGCACAGTAGAGATCTTCGACCAGGAGAAGAGAGACACAAGGCAAGTCAATGCACACGGAGAGACACCGTGGTAGAAAGAAGACACATACTGTATGTGAGAAGTAGAAACTGCCCATCTCTCCCAGAACCTCTGGACGATCCCTAGGCTTCTATGAACCCCTGCGGGCTTGTTCACACCAATTGTATTGCAATCCAGAGTGGGAGCTGCTGCAACGCATGTCAATCACTTACAAAACGCCCCCCTGCACTCTGTGGCAGGAGGCAGGGGCGGACTGGGCCGGGGGGCAGGGTGGCAATTGCCCCCCGGGCCTCTCTGATATACCAGTGTGCTTTACATTTCCTAAACCGATAAATACTGTTACTTGATGGCAGACGGGCGGGGAGAATGCGAGGAAGAGGCAGAGTGGGAGGGGGGCCAAGTTGCTGCACCATGGGCCTCTGGGTTGTACTTGCCCCCTGTGCTAAAAGTTGCCAGTCAGCCCCTGGCAGGAGGGGACGTAGCGGTGCATTGAAGTCAATGGCACTGTAGCCACGCCCCCTGCCCGTAGTGCGATCGGACGCGTGGCAAAACATTTCCTGTGTTCCGTTCCACTGCAAACGCAAAAAATAGAGCATGCAGCATTTTTTGCATTTGCAGTGGAAAGGAACGCAGGAAGTGTTTTGCCATGCGTCCGAACGCACTGTGCTTGGGGGAGCGTGGCTGCAGTTACATTGACTTCAATGCATCGCCACGCCCCCTCCCGCCCCAGAACGCAGAGGGAAATTTGTGAGCAATTGCGGTGCGTTCCAGCAGCTCCCGTTCTGGAACGCAACGCAATTGGTGTGAACAAGTCCTCGGAAAAGTATGCATAGTGAACATCACTGTCTGCCTCCATTCCTCTCTAAAAAGGAAGAGGCCATGTCACATTTCCCATACAACAGTACAACATTGAACGCTGCTCTGCCTGAACCCACTCTATGTAATTCACACATGGAGCAAACTCAGTACTGTGCTCACCCCCCGTCGATCCACTTACCCTTACAGGTGACCCCACTGAACTGGGCTCCCTCCAAGTTTCCCTGAGTGCAGAGCGGAGCAGCCATCTGTCACAGAGTCCCGCCGCTGACTAGAACTCCCGCCGCTCACTAGAACTCCCGCCGCTGACTAGAACTTGTGCTGCCTCCTCCCATCACTGCGTCACTACCTCCGATCACAGAGCCCTACTGGGCTCACCGCTCCCGCCTTCTGTGCCCGGCACCCGCCCTCCCCCCTCTCCTCCACAAGCAGGCTCCGTGCGCGACACGGAGCTCTTACGCTGTGAGACAGACTTTCACGGTACAAGGCAGCACAAGTTTGCCTAGGGCCGCCCCCCTGGAAAGTGCCGCCCCAGGCAAATGCCTTGTTTGCCTCTCGGTAAATACGCCCCTGCCCCCACCCCCATATCCCACTAACTCACTCACTGCCAAGGACATTGCCATTCATTTCAAAAACAAAATAGATACAATTCAGGATCAGATCGCCACTGTCCAGTCATCTTCCCTTATTAATGTACCAGACCCACTATCACACTTGTTAATTTCCTCTTTTGATCTCTTGCTCTATCCTACACTCTCTTACTCACATTTTCAATCTCTCACTCTCTACTGGCATCTTTCCCTCCCCTCTAAAGCATGCACTGGTCACCCCAATACCCAAAAAACCCTCACTGGTCCCTACCAACCTCAACAATCTCAGACCAATCTCCTTACTCCCATTCACCTCCAAACTCCCAGAACACCTTATCTACAGCCTTGTGAGCCGCCACCTCGCTGATAACAACCTTCTCGATCCCTTACAGCCCGGCTTTCACCCCCTACACTCCACTGAAACCGCCCTCCTGAAACTCTCTAATTACTTATTAACCGCTAAAAACAATCACCACTACTCCTCACTCTTGCTATTAGATCTTTCTGCTGCTTTTGACACTGTTGACCACCTGCTCCTCCTCAAAAAGCTCCACTCGCTTGACCTACAAGACTCCAATACCATCAATACAAGTTTCCAATACCATCTCTATGCCGATGACACTCAAATATATCTTTCTACTCCACAACTCACCCCCTTCCAGTGTCCTTGCGTGTCACTAATCTACTATCTGACATACCAGTCTGGACGTCACAACACTTCTTAAAATTCAACCTTTAAAAAACTGAGCTCATGATATTTCCTCACGTCCGTGCACCTTCCCCCAACTTTTCTCTTGAGATTGACAACACAACCATCCAACCTTCCCTCCATGCCAAGGTCCTTGGTGTCATCCTTGACTCGGACTTCACCTTTCTTCCCCACATCCAATCACTATCCAAATCCTACCGCCTTCAGCTTCGTAACATCTCCAAAACATCTCCAAAATACACCCCTTCCTCACCAATGAAACTGCAAAATTACTAATTCACTCACTTGTTATCTCTTGTCTTGACTATTGTAACTCCCTCCTCATTGGCTTACCTCTACACAGGTTATCCCTTCAGTCTATCATGAATGCTGCTGCTAGACTCATTCACCTAACCAACCGCTCAGTGTCTGCAACCCCCCTCCAATCCCTCCACTCGCTTCCAATAGCCCAAAAGATAAAATTCGAAATATAAACGACTTACAAAGCCATTCACAACTCTGCCCCCTCCTATATCTCAAAGCTTGTCTCAATGCATCACTTTAACAGTGCCCTCCGCTCTTCCAAGGACCTCCTGCTTTCCAGCTCCCTTGTCAACTCCTCCCATGCTCACCTCCGGGACTTCTCTAGAATCACTCCCATCCTCTGGAACTCTTTACCCCAACCTAACTATCTCCTCAGCGAAGCCTATCCCACCTCAAACTAACCACTCAACCATCAGGTTATCAAACAATTCATGCCCACAAAGCGACCTGTTGTGGAAATTTAATTTGGACTATTGTGGACATTTTAGGATGTATTTTTAGTAGATTGTATATGTGAATATTGTCATCATGTCTTTCAGCGTCAGGTTTACCGGGTTATGCTCTATGGAGCATAGCCAGGGTTAATCAGCACTGAGGATAAAGCATTGGAGTGGATATCTTCCTATGGAGGTGGAGATGCGGCCGCTGTGCACAGAGATCTCCGCCGGCGAATGGTCCATGTGCTATGCACTGGGCTGTTGGCCAGGGAGGATTAATGTGCATTGCGGAGCGGTGTCCTCTTTGCAAGTGTATAGATGCCAGCGAGGGACCCTGTGTAATGCGTAGATTTATTAGCTTGGCAGGGATGTATTTGCTTTGAGGACACGGTATCATATGGATACATAGCTGCCTTTATGAAGGAACATACGCTCATGTCTTTTTAGTGTGCTTGATCAACACATTGGAAATAATATGGCATTTTCCCTGCAGATAAACTCACATTCATGGGAATAGTAGTATAGTTCTATTAGGCATTGTTCACTGAACTTTGCTGAATAGATTTCACGCCAGTGGTAACGGCCGGAGTATATGCACGAGTCTGATCGGAGCCGCATTCACAGTTAACATGCTGATTCCTTTGTGCAGTCTTTTGGCGCGAACTCCGCTACACGTGGTTTTCTTTGTTAACTGGTGTGCGCAGAGTTTGCACGAACTAGCAGCTGGAGACTGTGCACATTGTGCTGCACGTTCACGAACATATACTCCCCTTTCTATTGTCTATTCAAATGTATACATGTGTCTCATTGGCTGACTCTGTGTTATGTGAATGTGCTGAGGAATTCTTTGGCTGTTGTGGCCATCTTTTTCTGCTGTTATCCCTTTTTGCCCTATAAATAAACAGAGCTCCCTGCACTGAGCATCCAACGTGAGAACAGCTTGTGTCTGTTTTACTTGGTACCACTGAGCGTGCTCCATCATATTATACAAAAGAGCTGAGAACTGTGCTTTTTTTTCTCAAGTAAATTTTTTATTGTGTTTATCAGTTGCATAGTTACATACAGTAGTCAAGTAAAATAAGGTACAGTAAGCAG
This sequence comes from Nanorana parkeri, assembly GCF_000935625.1. NCBI lineage: Eukaryota > Metazoa > Chordata > Amphibia > Anura > Dicroglossidae > Nanorana > Nanorana parkeri. Next base: position 371,649 of record NW_017307798.1, read on the forward strand.
TGAGATATACATACATGGAGGAAAAGGGGGGGGGGGGAG
>NW_017307798.1:371860-385436 GCF_000935625.1 Nanorana parkeri
TACAATATAGACGGTGACTATGTGTACAGCAATGACATTCCAGTTATTCACTTATGTATTTATTTATTTATTTTAATTCTTTTATTAACTGATCACATATGCGATACAAGCATGTTCAAATGAGGCATAAGTAAACATAACATAAAAGTACATGGTATACATGCAAGGAAAATCTTCAACGTCATGACTACACCACCCGGTCTGAATCGTCTGACCCCGACACCCCATTGGACCTATGAGTGCTTTAACAAAGGTTTAGATTGTATCGTAGAGAACGTCCCTGGGCTCTGTCAGGTGTGTACAGTGACAACCAAATCCTATGTCTAACTACGCTGCCGGATCAATTGTGTGCGTCTGCTCTATCCTCCCGAAATAAGAAATACAAAAGGATGGAAGAGAAGTCAAGGAAAGGCTGAGCTGAAGGAGTGCAGGCGTCCCGTACGGGAGCAGGTGTGAGGTGGAAAGGGCAAAGGAAGGAGAGGTTCCACCGGGTCGCCCCCCCCAGGCTAGTAAATCCCTACCCACGGGATCTCCAAGGAAAAAAATAAGGTCGTCTGCGTATGCCGCAACTTTCTGCTCCCCCACTGGCCTGGGAAAGCCCCGAATGTTGGGTGATTTCCGCACTGTCCCAGGAATGGCTCCAATATAAGGGCAAAGATCAGAGGCGAAAGCGGGCAACCCTGTCGGGTGCCATTAGAGAGCAAAAAATTTGAAGATTTAGTCTCGTTAACCCGCACTGCTGCGGAAGGCGAAGAGTAAAGTGCGGAGATCCATTTACGCATATTGGTACCCAGACCGATGTGTTGTAATACGGCATGCATAAATCCCCAGCGGACCCTGTCAAACGCCTTCTCAGCGTCAGTGGAAAGCAAAACTTCACGGTGATGGTGATACTTCACCATGAGCATCCCTCGTAACGTGTAGCAGGGGTGGGCAGATCACCCGATGAAGCGGGCGGCTCAAAGAACGACATCTCGTGGTAGTTCAGTGCAGTCTAGAATGTCTCATCAGCAGAGAGCCGGATCCGGGCTCATGACCCGTCGGAGCAGGTACAGAGGACGAACGCAGAGAGTAGCGGCGTCTGCTCCTGGATGGGCGAGCTACTCGTTGGCTTGAGGGAGTGCGAGCGCGGTACCTGTAGGAAAGTCCAGCCAGTCCGGGAGGTCAAGCGGTTCGATATCCAGCCAAGTAAACAGATCATGGAGCTGGGATGGTGAATGAAGGGCAAAGGTACGCTCTCTATGTTGTATGAGAACATGAAAAGGGTGCCCCCATCTATATGTGGCGCCTGCTGTGCGGAGCCCGTCCAGGAGTGGCTTCAGCATTCTGCGCATCCTCAATGTGTGGCGGGAAAGGTCCGGCATCACCTTGATAGTAGCACCGTCAAAGTCCAGGGGACCTTTGTTCCAGGCCTTCCTCATAATCTCTTCTAGAAGTCTACTCTGCAAAGCACGTCCCTGGGCATATCTGAAGCCGGTGGCTTAAACGATTGGACTCTGTGTACACGGTCCAGCTCCATATGCTCGCCGGGGGGTTTGTCAAGGTACAAATTCAATATGGCCGAGACAGTAGTGCGCAAGTCAGGGCCTGTGGTCGCCTCGGGGATGCCCTTCAGCCTGACATTGTTGCGTCGATTTCTATTCTCTGCGTCATCTTGTAGTAAAAACATGGACGTCATGCGTTGTTGGGAGGCTAGATGGGCATTTTCTAGGGCGGCCATCCGGGTCCCCAGCTCAGAGGTGGAGGCCTTCACGGAGGTGACTCTGCCATCCAAAGAAATAACCTGTTGTTTGATTTCGTGTACCTCAGACTTCATGGCTTGCACTATCTTGGTCGCCATGTCCTCCAAATCAGATTTTGTGGTGAGCTGGGGAAGAATGGACTGCCACGAGTTGTCCTCATCTGCACCACCTGACCCGGTAATGGCCGACAGTCCCGATCTCGTGGGGGATTCTGCCTGTGGCATCCTAGGGGTCTGGATCGGGGACAGCTCACGATCCGCCCGCCGGGTGTCAGGAGCTGACGAGGCCTGCTGCGTCCGCCGAGCGGTGTCAGGGGCTGATGTGGTCTGCTTGCATGGCGTGCTACTCACTGCAGTGAAGCGGCCGGGCGCCATCTTGGCCGGATGATCGTGCGGGCCCGTCTGCTGGCTGTGGCCGAAATATAGCCGAATATCGCTGGAAGAGGACGGAGGTGAGGAGCTGCGGGGTCGGTGAGGCTGTGACATGCAGGGAGAGGGTGAGTAGAGTCAGTATAGTCCGCTGTTTACGTGTGGGAGAGGAGACCGTGCAGAGCTCCGGGAAAGCACGTCCTCACTCAGCCATGCTCAGGCCACGCCCCCCCTATGTATTTATTTTAACCTAAAGAGGCAGAAGGAGGACCCGCACATTGTAGGGACCCAAGCGTTGCTAAAAAGTTGTATTCGTTTCTTGTAATGTGACTTTACTTGGGGCCTAAAGGAAGGTCAGTCTGTCGTTACTATGTTTGCTTGAAAGGTCGTTCAATGCTGTAGTATAATGACTCGGCTTGTCCTGGGAACTTAACACCCCCTAGGGTGAGGAAGGGATAGGAAGAAAGAAAAAGAAAGAGGAGGGTGCAAAGGTTCCTTAGTGTACCGTAGGTGATAGAGAAGACATGGGAGAGGGTAGGAGAATGAAAAGTGGGTTAGGAAGAGGGGGAAGGAAAGCTGGGGAAAAGTAGGTTGGGGGGAAAAATAGAGGAAGAGAAAAGAAAGCGTCTCTCTCCCGCCCGCCTCCCAGCACCCCAAGAAGAGCCTCAGGGTCTATTGTAGGTAAGGCTGGGCGATGATGATGCCACTAAATGATGGCTGGATTAAGGGGGGAAATGAGGATGTGAGATTCCTTAGTAAAGGGGACCAAGTGTTACTATGTTAGGGCAACGTATCTGTCAGTCGCTTTGAACATGTGCCAGGCCGCCCACGTTTTCACAAATCGGGGCATGGTGTCTCTATCACTGGATATTAATTCCTCCATGTGAGCCACCGTGTCCACTCGCGACAACCATTCTTTGTCGGTGATTCAGGTTTCTTCCAGTGTCTAGGAATCACCGTTTTAGCCGCGTTCAGCAGGTGTAGTGTCAGAGATTTTTTGGAGATGTGGAGTGATTCGTCAAACTGATACAGCAAGAAGGAGACTGCTGAGAATTCCAATGAATCTCCCGTTATAACTAATGAGTGAGTGGACCTCGGTCCAAAACTTGGTTATGCGTGGGCAGGACCAGCATATGTGAAGTAGTGTACCCACATCACGAGCACATCTCCAGCAGGTGTTGGGCGTATTGGGAAAGATGGGATGAAGAATCTCAGGGGTTTTATACCACCTGGAGCGTATTTTGTAGTTGGTTTCCTGAATTTGGGCGTTCAATGAGCTCTTCATTAACAGTTCATCCATTCTTTCCCAGTCTTCAGGGGTGAGATTGATGGATAGGTCCCGTTCCCAAGCCTACGCAGAGGGAGTGTGTGGGAGGAAGAAGGCCTCTGAAATTAGGGAGTAAGCTTCAGACACTGTGTGCAAGATCCGTCCTGATGCCGCGCAAAGCCTTTTCGAATGGAGTGAGATGGCGTGTAAAGTGGTGTCTAGTTTGTTGCGCATAAAGGAAATGTCGTATCTGCATATATTTCCATGATGGCAGTGGTCCACCTTGAGCCTCTGAGTTTAGATCTGCCAGAGACCTGAATTGCCCTTGGCTGTCGAAGAATTTGTTCGCTGTCGGGGACACCATGGGGGACCAGCATTTTAGAAAAGCGGAATGGAGACCTGGAGTAAAAGCCGGGTTCATGGTAACCGGGGTGAGGGGACTGGGTGTGGACGAGAGTTCCGTGTTCCTGCACACTGTGTCAAAGAGGCGCAGAGATGCCCCCACCGTCGGGTGAGAGAGCGTCCAGGAAGGAAATAGCGAGCGTTGTATCCAAGGCCAAGAGCCAATTGGAAAATCTGCGTCTAGGACGCAAGCTAGGTGACGTTAATAGTTTAGTACATGGGGAAGTCCTATACCCCCTGAGAGTTTTGAGCGGGTCAGGGTCTGGAACCCGATTCTCGGTGATCTATCATTCCACAGAAAGTTGCGAAACAGCGCGTTCACCGAGGAGAAGAAGGCTTTGGAGATGGAAATGGGTATAGTTTGGAACAGGTATAGGAGTCTAGGCATGGCAGTCATTTTAAGAATGGCTGCAAGTCCGAACCAGGAATATAGCATTTTGTTCCATTCTTTCATGTCGGTTCTAAGTTTAGATAGCTGGTTGGTCAAATTGAGGGAGTAAAGCCGTTGCAGGTCATTAGGGAGCTCAATCCCCAAATATGTAATGGATAAGTCAGCCCAACTAAATGGAAATTGGGATTTGCAGAAGTGAACCAGGACATACGGAAGGGAAATGTTTAAAGCGGCAGATTTGGATAAGTTAATTTTGAAGAATGACTAAAAAGAAATACAAGGAGTAGATTCCACCTTAAGGTATGCGATTACCGAAAGGGGAGGGGCTTTTAAGAAATGCTATAAACTCTCTAATTGTATAGAAATATGAATTCATTTATTACATAACAGGGGTCCGAGTGTTTTCAGGTGTGTTTTCCCTCTATTCAAATAAAAGTAGTCAAGCATGGGAATCGTGTCAGGAGAGCAAAGCAGCAACAACAATCGAGGGCAACAGAAAAGGAGATTTGTATTAAACAGACACAAATAGGGATTAATAAAATAATGATTTAATGAGAATAATAAGTGAATAAATTGTGTGTAGTGGTATAAATTGCATATTAGTTTGATTTATATAATATTCCTAATGATAGGTAGTGATAGTAAATGCTAGTGAAGCATAATAATTAATATATGCGAGATTGTGTATGTGTGTCTGAATAATAAGCGGGTGAAATTAATCAAAAAGTTGTGGATTAATACTTCAATTATCAAAATACTCATAAACGTGTGTACATGGCAAGAAGAAGAGGGGGAAGAGCAGGAATCTTTGTTAAGTAAGAGTTTGTTCTGTAGCATAGAGATATTGGCCGCCTCCCCTAGCGTGGAAGGGTTCAATTTCCATATGCGTGAGTAAGTTGGGCGCTCAGAGAAGGCAATGGTCATGGAAATTGGAGCATGGTCCGAAAGAAGCATTGGTTCAATCGAGGCCCCTTTCAAGATAGGTAAGTCTCTTTGTGAGAGGAAGAGAAAGTCTATTCTGTAATACCTGGAGTGTGGATGAGAGAAAAAGGTATAGTCTTTTACCGTGGGATGGATAAACCTCCACGCGTCATGTAGGGTGAGGGATGTCAAACATTTCTTAATTGCGCGCAAGCTCCGAAAAGGGACTGAGGATTTGCCAGTAGATTAATCCAGGAGCGAACTCAATGGTACATTGAAGTCCCCCCCTCCAGAATAAGCATACCCTCTGAGAAATCTCGTAGTAGGGAGCAAACCTTTTGAAAGAAACGTACTTGCCCAGCGTTGGGGCAGTAAATGTTGGCAATGGTGATTGGAGTGTTGCGAAGTTTACCTTTGAGAAAAATATATCTGCCTTCTGGGTCAATCAATTGGTCTGAAAGCTGGAAGTCGGTTCGTGCCGCAAAAAGTATCGACACCCCTTTGGATTTGGAGTGGGCGGAGGTGGAGTGGAACACTGTGGGGAATTTGTGATTACTTAGCTTGGGTATGGCCCCCGTCTTAAAGTGAGTTTCTTGTAAGAGCACCACCTGAGCTTTATGATGTGTAAAAGCCCTCAAAAATTGTGATCTCTTTTCTGGTATATTTAGCCCTTTGGAGTTAATCGATAGAATTTTCCATGTGGCATGGCCGGTATTAGGGGGAGGGCTGGATACGGCCATAGGGCCGGTTTGCGATTGGGGAAAATGCATAGCTGGGAGGAAGGCTTAGGGAGTGCGAGCAGTATGGAAGAGGGAAGCGGGCGAGAGAGAGTAGGAAAAAAGAGCCTCGGTCAGTGGACACTAAGTGTAAGAGAGGGACGAGTGGGGGTAAGAGAGACCAGGAGAAAAGGAAGGGGGAGTAGGTTAGGAAGTGTGTTGATAGCGGGAAGAGGCAGTAGGAAAGGAGAGGAATATAGACCCAGAAGGGAAGAGAAGGTGACAGGGAAAAGGGGGGGGAGGGGGACAGAGAAGGCCCGGTAGATAAGGGTACTTACCTTACCTTATCCCGAATGGGGATAAGCCGACGGGCCGGTAGACTCGACTCACTGTGCGTGGTCTGTCTGGTGGGGGTGAAACTAAGGCGGTTAACTCAGAAGGGACCCTGGGACACCTGGGATTTGCTGTAAATAGTATGGGGCAAATATCATAAGGAATAGCGGGCATAACGTCATGTAAAGTTAAATTGTATTCTCATTGTAGGGGTTGTTAGTGTATGGGCCATTAATGTGGGAATCTGTAGAGCGTACCATCAAAAGAATCATAGTAGGGGTTGCCTCAGAGTTCGGGAGTATAACAGGGTAAGGATACCTCTAAACATGGCTTTCGACCTTCACAACCGTAGAAGGGAACAGCCTACTTATAACAAGGTTGAGGTTTAGGTATCAACTATGTCAGAGCACCAACTTTGTAGCAACGTACATACAAGGGGAAGTGGAATAGGTCCGTGAGTCTCTGCAAACCATGAAGGCACATTGTATGATTAACAACAGTTATGAAAATAACATTGGTATCTTACCTAGAACGCCAATATCGATAGCAGACCTGTTGCTGCGCATCCTCATCTCCGGGGTCAGGGTATATTGGAAGGTTGGAACAGGGAAATATTGGGCAAAACGATGGGGTTGAGGAAAGGGAGGGGTGGGGAGCACCAGGGGAAGCACGGTAAGTTGGAGCTATAAGAATGGTTCTAGGGAGGGCGACCTGAAACAGCAATGGATCGCCGTTCAGTGGTAATACCAGGGCTAGAGGAAGGGACCCATCCCGGCCGGTAAGGTCCGGTCAAGCGTAGCAGAGCGCCGAGGTCCAGGCATCCCCGGATCCCCCGAGAACGCCTCCCTCCCGCCCCCCAGACAGTAATCCCCCCCCTTATGATCCAGGGAAGTAGTTAGAGCTGCAGCGTTGGGGCGGGAAGATACCGTCTCAGCGATCGTGACGACGCACCAGGGCACACGTCGTTTCATGACCCCTCCCCCCGTCCCCCACACATCTACTTCTGGTGCCCAATGGGGGCATTGCGCTAGGCTAGTTTGCATGCACGATATTTTACATTTTTGACCTTGCAAAAGACATGTTAGACCTGTATAATGCAAAAGCACAAACATAAAATATGTTACATAGCACCACATTGGGTCCCCTATAGATAAGCTTATCGAGATAATGTGAAAGGTTCTAGTCCCGATGACCCTGTCCAGTCAGGCAAGGCGGTGACTCCGAGCATAAAACATCCAGAGTCTCCCCCAACACCTCCAGCCTTGCCCATCGGACCGCATCCCTCCCACCCCAACCCAAGTCCATTTCGGTACTAGCGCCAGCAAGCAAATCTCGAGACAAGCAATGCCTACACACGAGGCTCAGGGTATATATCGAACATTTCCACAGTGCATATAATTTGACCTCAAATATTACATTTTACGGTAACTGATTCGATCCATGGGATGGGAGGTTGGTGGCCTCTCGGTGAGTGCTTTCATATCCAGCCAACAGAGACCGATGAGTAGCGCCGGGGAAAGGGGTTAGGGCAGTGCAAGGGGGGAGGCCAAGGGAACCGGTCACGGAGGGGATCCATATAGTCAAAGTACTCAATCAGGGACGAGGCTGGCTGGCAGAGATTTCAAGGCCCTTCATGCAGGATGACCAGCCCACATCATCTACCCTAGAGTAGGCAGCGGTGAGCTTTATCCGTGAGGTAATCATTTGTATGGGAGGAAGTCCCGATCCCAATGAGGAGGCCAACCGCAACAGTGGGGAATTTCCATGAGTGGTGAGGGCGGCAGGAAAAATGGGGGATATCCGGAGCCAATGGGTGGGAGTAGATCCCGAATCACATGGATAGGGTCATGGGCTAATGGGGGGGGGCAAAGGGGAAGATGGCATGGGGCAAAAGGCAAGAATGCTTATAGTACCTGATCATCGCAGAATGAGAGACCGCTGGTGCTCTTGGTTTCTGGCAGGGTAGTGTCCGGAGGACAACAGGTGCTGTGTGATGAAGGCCCACGGAGGCCACACCATGGCGGGAAGTAACTTCTTCCATTGATTGAATGCGGCCCGTCAGTGACCGAAGGTCTGATTTGAGCTCCGATATCTCTGCCGACAGCGTGGATTTGATGTCTAGGGCAATGGAGTTGAGGTCCAACATGCGCGGCATCTGTCCCATCAGGGCTAGCAGGTCTGGATGTGGGTGGTTTAGTTTATCTATCGATTGCCTGCTTGGGCTGCTGTTGGGTGAATACGTCTCAGGAGAATATGGCGCCGTTTTCTCCACGCGGCCATCCGACGGTCGCGAACGGAACATTTCCAGGAGGCTTCTACCCGATTGAGAACTGTTCCCTCTTGGAGCTTTGGTCGCTGGGGTGTTCTTCCCTGTTTTCCCCATAACTGCGGGTGCTGGAAGCCCACTTAAATGCGTATAAAAGGGATCCCAGGTGTCTGAGGAGAGGAGCTAAGCGTCCATCTTGGTTCCGCGTCAGGCCTCCCCCCGAGAACTGTGCTTTTTAGTGCTTATTTTAAGCCCCGCAACATACCTCCTCATGTATAACTGGCCCCTCCCTTTTAGATTGTAAGCCCTCCTTACCATCATGTCTTGAATTGCATTGTGATTGTAATGTCTTCCTTTTATAGTAAAGCACTGTGCTAAAAAAATAATAATGAAAAAAATTATGACACCAGGGGACATGCTCAGGTGTCATTATTATTTTTATACAGCATTATGCCATAGCCCAGCAGTGCCACTCCGCAGCTCACCCGACCACCCCCCATCCACCTTCTCCCCCCCCAGATTGAAGCCCCACCTAGCAGCCATGTGGACTCACCATAGACAGGGGGTTGATGAGGCTGCAGCCAAGGAGGGAGGAGGTCAAGACCGTGCAGCAGTGTGTGCAAAAGCAATCCATCCTGAGATGACATCCCAGGCTGCTGAGATTGTTGATGCACATAGGGACAGGAGGCTGCTGCCCTCTAGTGTCAGAATGGGGTAGTGAAGCAGAGGCTGCTGGTTCAGAAACTGCATCATCATCAAATTTTTAGTGGCGGTATTAAATTTGGCGCAATTGATGTTTAAATACAAGCGCTTCGGTGTCTGTACAGGCGCTGGATCGCTTGTACGGAGCTGTGGCGTGTGTCACCTTCCCCCGCCACCGCCAGTGCCCCCGTCGGCTTCGAATTTTACAAAAAAATACGTATTATATTATTTTTCTGTGCGCTAAATTTCATTATAGTGTATTTTATCCTAAAAATACTTGTTTTATAAACATTTGCGCAAATACCGTGTAACACTCAAAAAAAATTGCAGCTAGCATCTTCATATTCTACAGGGCCTCTGCTTTAAGAAAATATATAATTAATTGGGGGTCTGAAGCTGTTTTCTAGCCAAGAATTTAGATTTTATCATGTGTGTGCAAATGTAAGAAATTGCTCCGGGCAGCAAATGGTTAATGGCCATACTGCCATAAAGTGCCGTTAAGGCTTTATTGAATTCCTTGAATTCCTCTAAAAGTCTGTTCTTTCCCACATCAAGGATTTTGTATGGAAAGAGGACTTTTTCTGGGTGCCCCTTGATGTTAAGGCACTATATTCCTTAGTTTCAAAACAACTTGCTTTGACAGCCTTAAAATATCGTTTGAGAATGTATAGTAGCGCTGGAGGGGATCACTTTGGCAGGTATGTGTGCCATAATTTGCTATATTGTTGTGCATACTAGCAAACTATGGCTAAAAGCTCCAGGGAGTCCTTTTTTCCCTTTACTTTCACTTTTAAGTGAGTCACCAGTTAAAGTGACACTAAACTCAGAAGTTAAATCTAAAAAATGCATTCAAGTACCTTAAAAGAGAACTATGTGGTAACTTTTTTGTCCTCCCGTGACCCAAAACTCAGTGTATAGTGGGCAATACTAAGAGCGCCACAGCTGGGATGGATCCCGACAATGTCTAGATCCACCCCACTGACTGATTGACAGCTATGCACGCCCCCTCCTCCATTCATCCCTCCAGTCAGCGTTGGAGGATCGGAGAGGGATGGGGGAATCCCTGTGGGGAGCGGTGACTGATAGTCACCGCTCTCTGCAGGGAGATGATCGGAAAGTGAGCGAGCGGCAGTATGTTTTCGCTCATGTTGTCACACGTTGTCAGGAAGCAGGGGGTGTTGCCCCTGCTCGGGGGCCACAGGCACGGCGCAGGACACGGGTTTCCCCTCAACTTGGCAGAACTTCTGGTACCCGGGTTGCGAGTCGCACGGCGGGTGCGCATGCGCGGTACGCAGGCTGCCCGCGCATCCCCGGGGGCACGCGTGTAGCACTCCTGCATCACTAGGCATCGGGTGTGAGCCCAGCTGGGGGAGGTTCCCTGTACACACCTTTCATCTTGCTCGCCTGCCATTGGTTCCCGAGGAAGGAAGCCTCCTGGTTGCCTCAGTGACCGGGGGATGGTCCTAACTCCCCTGGCTATAAAAACCTGGCCTGAGCTCTGGCTTATTGCTGAGTTATTCCACCTCATGGTGTGACATACAAAGCTCCCCTCCTATGTGCCTTGTTGCCTGTTTCCTGAACCCTCTGCTGACCTCCCGTGTACCGACCTTGGACCGCCTATGGTTTCTGACCCTCTACTGCCTGCCTCGACCTCGGATTACCCTCGACTACCTCTTTGGATTGCGCCCTGGTTACCTTGCCTTTGGACCCTTCCGGCTGCTTCCTGCCAGCGGGTTCCCTCTGTGCTGCTCGCCCACGGACGCACCTGATACACGTCGGCTCTAACTATGGGGATGAGTGTAATTCACTCACCTCATAGTTCTCCCTTAACTATTAAAAAAATATAGCTTACTTGTGCATCACTCAGATGTAGATCCTCAAATCATCTCTGAATTGGTGCTGACACTGCCCTTCCTTCTGGAGGGTGGCTACATTTGTTCCAAATGGTCACTGTGTGTTGGAAAGTAACCACCACCCCAAGCTCACTCCTGTGACATACCATAATTTAAATACAAATTAGTAAACTAAATGTAAGATTGTAGTCCATCACAGGGAGCTTGGAGTGGTGGCTACTTTACAACACACACAGGATACATGGGAAACAAAAGTTGGCACCCTCCAGAAGGAAGGACAGTGTCAGCACCAATTCAGAGATGATTTGAGGATCCACAGCCTAGTGATACACAATAAGGTACATTTTTGTTAATAGTTTAGCTAGTTGAATGTATTTTTAATATTATTTCCTGAGTTTAGTGTCACTTTAAGCTCCTGTGGATTGTGCCAGATCAGCAAGCGGTCATACTGCCCCCACATACTGGGTCTAGGGCAAGGATGTGCAGTCAGGAGAGGCAGGCAGAGGTGAAGCTAGATATTTTATCAACTGAGTCAAAGACTCAGAGTTGTTCCCCCCTGGTGACAATTTGTCCATCCAAACGGTGGCGGCGCCCCTACTGATACACCACAGAGCTCCTAATCGCCTCATTCTCCAGTGCCGTTTTGTTCATTTAGAAGATGGTTCTGGGTTTGCTTCTATTTTACCGGTGGTGCCCCTTATATTCTGACATGTAGGAGAGACTTGAATAAAGTGATTTCAAGCCTCACCTCCATAGTGGATAAGGAGGGGCGTCTCTGCACCAAAAAAAAAGAGCACAGAAGCGAATCTAAAGACGCTGATCCACCATGGAGGTCCATTACGCAGATTATAAATCCCAGCAATACATTATACAGCAATGGAGAATACCACCAGCTAAAGAGGACTACAAATCCCAGCAATACATTATACAGCAGTGCAGAATACCAATAACACTGCACAAGTTCAGTGTTATTGGTATTGGTATTACACGTTTTTGCTTCTTGAACACTGTTGGGTGTTCCTTATAGATTTGTGGCTGCTGATCACAAAAATCACATCAAAATTTGTCCATCACATACCGTTTCATAGAAACTTTCAGTTTTGTCATGTTTTTTCTTATATTGTAAGTAAGTTCTAGTGGGCGTGTATTAGAGCATTAGAGAACAAAGGGAGCAAGATTTCACACCCCAAATTAATTGACTAAAAGAACTACATTGAGAAAATTCCACCTTAGGGTGTGCAAATACCGAAAGGGGAGGGGCTTTTAAAAAATACTATAAACTCTCTAAATGTATAAAAATATGAAATTGATTTATTACATCATTGGAAACAAACAAAATAAAATTGAAACATAATTGGTCTATTCCACATGCAATCTAAGTGTCACATCAAGTCAACAGTGGTTATTAAAGTAGGACATTGTAGATGACTCATTCAGATAAAACCCAACATGTTTCGCCCTACTGGGCTTCTTCAGGGGAAATTATATATCCTGAATGAGAGAGAACCCATGTGAAGCAAATTAGAGACTGCATTCTCATATAAAACGAACATATATATAAATTATTATATCATAAATATTAGCGAGCTTACATGGAAGAGTCCAACAGGACCGTCACTCGACACCGCTGCATGAAGATGGAGGGGGCCGAGTGTTTCAAGCATGTTTTCCCTCTATTCAAATAGAAGTAGTCACGCATGGGAATCGTGTCAAGAGAGCAAAGCAGCAGGGCAGCTTTGCTGCTGCTACACTCTCTTGACACTTGATGTGACACTTGATGTGACACTTATATTGCATGTGGAATAGACCAATTATGTTTCAATTTTATTTTGTTTGTTTCCAATCATGTAATAAATCAATTTCATATTTTTATACAATTAGAGAGTTTATAGTATTTTTTAAAAGCCCCTCCCCTTTCGGTATTTGCACACCCTAAGGTGGAATTTTCTCAATGTAGTTATTTTTTCTTATATTTATGTCCAAAAATTTTCGTTTAAGTAAGAGATTTATGAACACTGTTTTGTGCAATCTGGGCATGTGCAGACATGAAATCAGGCCAGGTTGGAATCTGTTCTGTGGAAGTATGCAGCCTGGGCAGGCCAGAGCCAGCTTGACACTGTCTCAGCAGGCTATAAAAGTGGCTTGCATACACAAACATGTCCTGTTTGATAAAACATCGGTGACGGCTGGAGGAGAACTGATGCAGATATTTTATTTATTATTTTTGTTTGTATTATCTGTGATTAGTCCAAAGTCCACTGTGTTGCAAAGTCCAGAGTCTAGTGCTTTCCTATGCCCCAAGTCTAGTGTGTTCCTAAGGGTCTGTGCACACCTAGACGACACATCACCGCACGTCAATCGTGCACGATTCTGCCCGGTCAGTAGTCGCCTAGGCGTGCACCGATCGTGCTGTAGGTGTGCCATTATTTTCTAATTGCAACCTAGTCACGCCAGGCGGATTGCGCTAAAACAGCCGGGCGTTGTTCACCTTTTTTCTGCGATTGCTGTGCGGATGTCACCCCATTGAAATCAATGGGGGCGCACGGCAATCGTGGCCTGCATTGTGCAGGACCTTGCAATCCCAGGACTCGCGTTCCCGGATCGCGTAGGCCTGC
>NW_017307799.1:0-2721 GCF_000935625.1 Nanorana parkeri
ATGTATTACAGTCATAGTGTAGTGATATCTGCATGTATAACTGTTACAGTTATAATGTACACATAGCTATATGCCTTACAGAGAAACATAGAGCTAGCTATGTGTGTCGCAGTTATAGAGTGTCCATAATTATATGTGTTACATTTATAGAGTGGATATAGCTCTTTATATTACAGATATAGAATAGATATGCAGCTGCTACAGTATATGAGTTATGGGTATAGAGTAGATATGGGTACAGAGTAGATGTTACATTTATAGTTTAGATATATCTATATGTGTTACATTTATAGTGTAGATATAGTTACATGCGTTACATCTATAGTGTAGCTATAGTTACATGTGTTACATTTATAGTGTAGATATAGTTATATGTGTTACATTTATAGTGTAGCTATAGGTATATGTGTTACATTTATAGTGTAGATATAGATATATAGTTATATGTGTTACATTTATAGTATAGCTATAGTTATACTGTATGTGTTACATTTTAAGTGTGGTGTAATGTTGGGGAGCTCACAGATCACCCGCACACCTTTTCTTTTTTTTAATTTATTTTGTTTTATTGGTTTTCAAAAGTTAAGTACACATATCACGACACATTTACATGGCGCTACTTATCAAATTCAAGCGATTAAGAACTGTATCAGAGAAGAAAACACTAGGCACCATGCAGAACAAATACATCGAACAGGGGGGGGAGACGCGGACGCACACAAAAGAGGGATAAGACATTGGGAGGGGAGGGGGGTAGAGTGTCCGATCAGGACCTCACTCTTAAATCGACATTTATATCAATGGAGAACAATCAATATAATTACTTGGCTTGTACGACCCACAGTTTCAGGTACACTTTCCAGTTATCCCATTCCCAGTCGTGCGTGCCTGTTAGTATCCCTGGGCAGGCTGGGGGGAGGTCATGTACAGGTATCTCAAGTGCCTCCTGAGTTGGTCCCGCTCAGGTGCCTGGTTGGTTCTGGTCCTCTGGGACAAGTAGATATGATTTATAAGTAGCCGTGTTCTTGAAGGCAAGCCAACAGGCCCATCTTTTGTAAAAGGCAGAGTAAGAATCTTTCGCAGTATGCATTAGCTCCTCCAATAATCCAGTGTTGTCAATTTTGCGAAACCAGTCTTGTATGGAGGGAGCCTGGGTTGAACTCCAATGTCTGGGGATGAGTGATTTGGCCGCGTTAAGCAAGAGCGGGACTATCGACTTCTTATACGATCGGGTTGAGTCAGTGGTGAGGTGAAACAGGCATACCCAGGGGTCTGATGGGAGTTGTTCGCCACATATGCGGTGGATGAGTTGTATGACCTGCGACCAGTACGGTCTTATCAATGGGCACTCCCACCATATGTGGGCAAATGAACCTGGATTCCCACACGACCGCCAGCAATGGGGATCTAGGAGGGGATTAGCAGCATAAAGTCTGGTAGGGACATAGTACCACCTAGAGAGAAGCTTATAATTTGTTTCCATCATTGGGACATCAATCGAGGAGGACGTTACCAAGGCTAAAATTCGAGATCTTTCATCTGGGGTGAGGGTACGTTGGAAGTCTGCTTCCCATTTTTGTAGGTATGGTGGAGGGGTGTCATGTTCCATTTTAAGTAGGGCCTTATAAAAGAAGGATAAACAGTGGGTGGGGCCAGATTTGGAGCTAAGTATAGTTTCAAAAAAAGTAAAATCTCGGGGTCTTCTGAGTGGTTTTGGTACAGAACTTATAAAGTGAGATAGCTGGCGGTGTTTCCAGGAATCCAGGGGCACCCTTCCCCAGCGGGCCCTCAGTTCGGCTAGGGAGAGTAAGGTATCACCCTGTAATACATCGCTCAATTTCAGGGTAGAGGAGTCCGTCCATTGTGCAAAGGATCCGTCTTCCTTCCCCGGTGGGAAGTAGTCAGAGCCCTGCAGGGGCATGAGGATTGAGTTGTGGGGCCATCGGTATCTGCGGTGCAAGCGGTCCCAGGTGCGCAACGGGGAGGCGGTCAGAGGTAAGGTGGTCGAGATCAGAGGTCTCCATTTAGGGGGTAACCAGATCACCTCAGACAGGGGAGCTCCGCTGGCCGCAGTCTCCAAGGGCACCCAACTCTTTCCCAGGCCCCCATACACCCAGTCCACCACCCGTACCATCTGGGCAGCTGCATGGTAGAGTCGGATATCAGGAAGGGCCAGTCCCCCATTCTGACGGGTCCTAGCTAGAACCCGACCCGATATCCTAGGAGTGCGGTGCTGCCAGATATAGGTAGAGGTTATCCTGGCGAGGGTCCTGAAGTATGACCCCGGGAGCACTATAGGGAGCATCTGGAACAAGAACAGAATTTTAGGAAGGATCATCAAAAGAGCGTATCGCAAAGGAGGCCAGATCCGTTTTTACCAGGTTCAGGAGGGGGATAAAATTATAGCGGAAGAGATCTTGGGGTCTGCGAGTTAGGTGAATGCCTAGGTATCGGAGGGAGTGGGGGCGCCATTGAAAGGGGAAGTGGGGGAGGAGTGCTCCGCTGTCGTCCTGTGGTAGCGTTAAATTAAGGATCTCTGATTTCCCCATGTTGATTTTGAAGTTGGTAAGGGAGCCGTATTCGTTGAGTGCTGTCAAAATTTGGGGTAGGGATATTCGTGGGTTTCGGACATAGAACAAGATATTGTCTGCGTATGCCGCCAGTTTAAATTCGCCAGCCAGTGTTTGCACACCCTGGATGTCTGGGTTGCCCCTTATGGTG
>NW_017307799.1:7115-10627 GCF_000935625.1 Nanorana parkeri
TGGGGGGACGTCCCAGGATGGTATTGAAGATGCCCCGAACGATGTCCGCCAGGTCCGTGTCTCCCGTTGCCTCAGGAAGGCCGCGGAGGTGCAGATTGTTCCTGCGGTTCCTGTTCTCCTGGTCCTCAATTTTATACAGGGCTTGGCGGGTCTGCATCCATGTCTGCTTACCCTGGTTCTGCAGTTCGCGGATGGCTTGTGCGTGGTCATCTAGGCGGTCTTCCACCTCCTCCACGCGGTGTAGCGTGTGTGATAGCTCAGACCGAAGCGCCGTCAGATCGGTTTTAATGGAAGTCTCCAGGTGCAGAAACATGGCTGACAGCTCCCTCTTGGTCGGCGGGGAGTGTGCAAGGGTGCGTACCGACATGTCGGAGCCATCATCCGAGCCCTCCGCCTCAGTCAGGGCCGCCGTGTCCTCCGGAGGAGGCGGGCGGCGGCGCGCCGAATCCACTTTAGGCCGCGCCGGAGATAAGGTCGGGGGCGCGTGCAAGGCCGCACTGCGGGGAGTCCGTCGCCCACATGCGCTTGAGCGAGCCCGCACTGGTTCTCTTGCTGGAACCCGATTTCTGGGTCTTCCTCCTCATGGTATGCGTAGGGAGAGCTAGGCGAAGCGTCCACAATACAGTAGCAACTCGGGGATGGTTCGGGAGCTTCAGTTACACGCGTCCACTCGCCGCCATAGGTAGACCACGCCCCCCCCCGCACACCTTTTCTATTAACGAAAGGTCTTTATTTCTCTTTCAAAAGGCAGACAGTAAAAGAAGTCCAACATAAATAGCTTGTCTCCAGCATATAACATATATGGGCTCACCAATCCTCGAGGTGTCACACACACTCAGTGTCCCAGTCCTGTAACAGTTTTAATAGCATCTCTTGCAGCACTTTGCTGCACTGGCCTCCACTCTGACTCCTGGGTGGAGTTCTCCTGACTCACAGGTGGGGCCCTGAACATGAGCCAGCATTCTTCTCATAAGGGCTGTGCCCAGGTGCACAATCTTTCAGTGCTGGTTACCCCTAAAGCCTGGACCGAGGAATGGAGATTTCATCCCTCCCAATGCTCTTTGAAATCTCCCAGTTCCAGGAACCCATGCCAAATCTGGAAAACCTGGGAAGAACTGCAAAGCCAGCTCTTTCACAGTAAAGGCCGTGACACACTGCACGCGAAGCAGCGCGGAGCGGTGGCGCGCTGCCTTTGCGAGCAGTGTGTCATGTCACTTTCTTCTCGGCACCTCAGCTTGCGAGAGCTCGCAGAGCTGAGCGTGCCGAGATGAACAATTTCAACTTCAGCCAATCGGCTCGCGCATATAAACCGGCGCGACGGGATGCGACTTCTGGCCGGTTGTTACAGATGAGCCGATTGGCTGAAGGTGCAGTCAATCATCTGACTGCACTCAGCTCACACACTGCACGTGAAGCTCCGTGCCGGAGAGCTTTGCTTCGCTCTGCACGGCTTCGCGTGCAGTGTGTCACGGCCTTAAACATTTGCACTTTCTGGAACTGCTCAGCCCCCCTGGCTGAGAGACCTGGGTGACTATATTGCCAAAAGACACCCTGGCATTGCCACGCACTGCCACAGTGGCTATAGTTATACTGTATTTGTTACTGGTATAGTGTAGCTATAGTTATATGTGTTACATTTATAGTGTAGCCATAGGTATATGTGTTACATTTATAGTGTAGCTATAGTTACATGTGTTACAGTTATAGTGTAACTTTAGTTATAAGTGTTACATTTATAGCATAGGTTGTATTTGTTACAGGTATAGTGTAGCTATAGGTATATGTGTTACATGTATAGAGTAGGTACAGCTGCATGTCTTACAGAGTATATATAGATATCTGTGTCCTGGTCATACTATTTTTAGGGGTAGCTGTGTGAATTACTATTATAAATGGTGTTTCTCTAGCTCTGTTAGCTGTGCCCATACAGTGAATGTGATTATATCTGTACCTATAGCTACAGGCAGACAGCTGAGATTATTATTCATCTGTCTTTATGTATGTTCTCATTACAGAATCTGCTCACCCTTATATATTCTTTGATGCAAGAAGATGATGAAACCAATACAACTCAGCTGGTGATCTAATATTTTCCACACACTGCAGATAATGTCATTTATGCCTTGCTGGTTTTTGACACTGTTCATTCAGCCAAAATGTTTTCTTTTAGGGTTGGAAAGGATTTCAAGTGAATTTGTTTTTGCTGTCTGCATATCCATTTTTCATGTTACACCCATATTTAAGGTGTAACATAGAACATGGCACTATTCCACAGTACCCCACCCTCAAACCACCCTCCTCTTACCTGAATCACTGGGTTCTTCACCCTGTATTATTCAGTATATGTTTTTATTTGGCGTGGCTGTTTTTGACTCTGCCTGCACAGCAGCATAATCAATTTCTAGGTCCATTCACAGAATCTGACTACAAGTCCTATCAGAGTCAGGGCTGGATTTCCCACAAAGCCAGCCAAGGCCCGGCTTTGGGGCAGCAGTGAGTAGAGGGGCAGCAGGGCTGTGGAATCCCTATATTCCCGCTGCCTGGGACATACAGTTCCGGGCACCGGGCGGGTAGTTGTTTTCTACATTTAGCCCTGCTTTGGGCAAGCAGACCTAAATGTACAGTGGGGAAGGTGTCACTTGTTTTGTACAAGTGATCTCAGCAATGTCGCCAAGATCACTTGTATGCAGACTGCAGGTCTGCCATTCTCCATGGGGGGGGGGGTCTGGCGGGTATTGGGGCGCATTGAGAAACAAAACACAAGTGTGGAGGTGTCACAGCACTTTCAGTCCATTGATGACTTCCTCCAGATCCATAACCAAAGGTCCGTACTGTTGGTTATGTGTTTAGATGATGCACTGAGATCTTGAGGAATGCTGGATTAAGTTTTACGTAACATTACATGTACCTATACAGCATTGTGAAGAAGACATGTAGAAAAAAACACTTCCTGTGCATCATAGATAAGCATGCAATAGAGACTAACATTGCACTACAGCGCCATCTACAGTGCAAAAGACAAATTACAGTCAGTAATACAATCAATATATGCTGTTGCATTTCCAACACGTATCTCTGTATAGACCTGGGGCTGGGGGAATAGTGTGCAGAAGCCTGTACACAGCACAGAAATGTTGGAGCTGTCAATGTTGACCTTCTAAAAATTCTAGTTGACTGGCTATCCCTTCAGTACTTCTTGTGATGCTAACCCGGTGCAAGAATGCAGATTAGAGAAGTCAGAACTCCTTATATGCATGCTTTTTCTAGGTTATTGACTTTATTGATGGCAGGTTTTCATTATTTTTTAAAGGATCAGCAACTGGATGCAATGGAGTTTTTTTTTCCTTCCACCTACAGCTAAATGGGGGAGATTTGTTTTTATTGCACTGGTTGTGCATGTCCTGTACAGCAGGGCTGAATGAGAAAAAAACACTCAATTCCCTCATCCAAGATAAACAGCATAGATGGGGACCCCCCCCCCCCCCCCCCCCCCGTGGCGCCGACCTCCCTCA
>NW_017307799.1:11166-77628 GCF_000935625.1 Nanorana parkeri
TGATTGGCTGGTCCGATTGGTGTCTTGCTGAAGCTGCTTTTTATGAATTGTAGCAATGACATCACCTATTTTTCATTGGAATTATCAATTTTTAGTGACTTATTAGCAGCTTTTATATTTACGCAGCTGACGCCACTGACGGGTGATTTTTACTTGCATCCCAGAGTTCAGCATTCGTTTCAGTCATGCAACTGTAATTTTTCAGAAATCAACTGAAAATAACTATCACTTTTTTTCTAAATATATTGATCATTATCCTGGTGGGATTGCTTTAAGAATTGAGCCTGAAGGAGAACTATGAGGTGAGTGAAAATCATTCATCCTCATAGTTCGAGTCGACGTGTGATTGGAAAGATTGGAAAGTGAGCGAACACATACCGGCGCTCGCTCACTTCTCGATCATGTCCCTGCAGAGAGCCGTGACTGTCAGTCACGGCTCCCTGCAGGGATTCCCACCCGCTCCGATCCTCCAGCGCTGAGTGGTGGAACAGACGGGGAAGGGGGCGGGCACAGCTGGCTCTGCCTTTAGATAGGCAGAGCCCACTGTAACTCATGCAGCTGGGTGGATCTCGACAGTAATGTTGGGATCTGTCCCGGCCGCAGCGGTCTCAGTATACCGCGAGCTGTAGCTAGCCATATACTGAGCTTTGGGTGAAGGGAGGACGCTAGTATATGTCCTCCCGTGACCCTTAAGAGAACTATGAGGAAAAACACTTACCCCATAGTTCTCTTTTAAGCCTTCGTGCCTAACCTGTGTTTTACTCATGCAGGGCAAAGCAACAGGTTCTCTTTGACAGCGGTTCCACCAGGTGCTTATGCCAACCTTCCTATTGCATTCAGCCGCCGGGAACAAAGAGAGGAAGCCCTTTGTAAGATCTAAGTTTTGACTTGGAGCTTACACGGTGCTGAGGGGTTCTCTTTCAACACCATGTGACAGCACCGGTTTCTTGAGTGGCCAGTCGCTAAGCACCAGCGTTGTGATGTGGGAAGAAGGGATGTAAGTCACATGATCCTCACATCAATTTTCCTTTTTTCAAGATGGATGAGTGGAAGGAAAGTATAAACAGCTGGCTGGGCTGCCATTAAGTGAACCTGTGGCTTTGCCACTTTAAAGTTGTCCAATTACAGAACAATATAAACTAACACTATGTTGTTGTTTTTTCTGTCTGCAGAACTATACGCTATCTCTCTTGGATCAGTTAAGTGGCAAACTTCAATTTCCGGGCATCATATCGTCACCTTTGTTTAGCGAGCTTAGCAAAGTGGTGTATTTTGGTGTGAATAGCGTAGTAGGGGCTGTTTTGTCTTCATGTTCTGAAATCACATGGACCACAAAAGAGGTAAATCATTAAAGGTCCCCCCCCCCTGCAGTTTACATTGATTGTTATACCTTGAAAGATGCATACAAGGAGCACAGTCTACCTGTTTATTACTATAGTTCAGGGGTAGGCCAAACTCCGGCCCTCCAACCTTGGTGGAACTACAAATTCCATGAGGCATTGCAAGATTCTCTCAGCCACAGACATGACTCCAGGAGAGAGATGCATCGTGGGATTTGTAGTTTCACCATAGCTGGAGGGCCAGAGTTTGGCTACCCCTGCTATAGTTTATCATCCAGGCCTTGCTGTATTGGTATGTGGTGATGTGAGAACCCCTGACTATTATATGGGACTGGAGTTCCCATACGCACCCACTTTGTCCAGGCTCTGTATTTTCTCCAATATACAGAGGGGGAATTTATCAAACCTGCAGCAGCCAGAATCGGAAGCACTTGCCCATGGCAACCAATCAGCATGCCTCTTCAGTTTGCTCAGTTGAGATTTGAAAATGAGAGATAGAAGCTGATTGGTTGCATTGGAATCACAAGGGGGGTGCGGCCCCCACCCGGGTGCCACCATTGGAGGGGTGACACCAAAATGACTGGCAGCCATTTTGGTGTCACCCCCTATTGAAAGTCGGGCACTCGGTCATGGACCGAGAGCCCGACAGTGTCAGGAGAGAGGAGGGGACCCGGCAGGCAAACCTCATCCCACCGGGTGAATGTCCCCTCCTCTCTCTGCCAGCGTCCATCAGTAATATGACTGCCGGCAGGCATCAATAAGATGACCATGCATGTGCGATGACGTCATCGCGCACGCACACGGCGAGGTCACGTGCATGTGAGATGACGTCACGGCGGAGTTTCACCCCTTTTCCGCTCCAGGTGACACCCAGCCTCGGGATGCCCCTGATTGGTTGCAATGCAAAGCTCCAGATTCTGCTCCAGATTCCAGTTTTGATAACTTCCCCCCGGAATGTCTGTTCAAAAAATAAAATGTGAGATGTTTTTAAGAGCCACCAATTTCAATTTAAACCTGCCTTGGAAATTTGCATGGGATTTGTGATACAGGAAGGAATATACCAGGTTGCTCAGAGCTCTTAGCAACTTGTGACGCTCTGCGACTTCCCGCCCAGCTCCCTGACATCACCGGTTGCTAGGAGCTGAGCGGGACGCTCTAGCTTTTGCCTCGCCAAGTCCCTGACACCTAGTGACCTCAGTGAGCTGGGCGGGACTTCGGACAGCAAGGGGCGGCATGGCCCCCCCTTCCTTACCAAACGGCAAATCAGCACAACAAGTGCTCACCTCCTGCCCCAGTTTCTATTCCTTGCCAGCACCACCCCACCCCCTTTCCCCGAAACGACAGCACATCACATTGCAATTAGGGGTGTGGCTGCTAGTTGTGAAACTTTAATTGGGCTTTAATAATAAAGGCCAAATATATGTGGTGACCTATTGCAACTAGACAGAGGCCATTTTGTATTATCCTACTCCAGTGAGTGATATCTTATAATTTATTTGGGGTTTAGCTGCCGCCACAGGCCTCATGTCACGGAATCACTGCCTATAAACACTGATGTCAACTTCTAAACGATTTTGTTCCTTAGAAACAATCCATCACAGACTCTGCATTGGTCGTTCTCAATAACCTTCAGCTTGCCACACTTGCCAATTTTACCGAGGAGGTTTCTCTGCAGACCCCTCTCTTCTCTATGCAACTGAGCAGGTAATTTCGAATGAAGGTTTTTTTTTATGCAGTCAATGCATCTGTTACATATGTCATAGATAATAAGTTGACTGTCATTGTGTTTTTTTGCCACCAGTGAGAATTCCTCAGCAATTGGTAACAAGGTCTTGTCTTTCCCTAACCAGTCGGTGCAAGTGGTTTTCCCGTCCCAGTCAGCGCTACAGTCATTGGTTTCACATCTGCCTTCTGTTCAGATTCAGGTGAGGCAGACAGAGAAGAAACAATGGAGAGCAGAAATAAAGTCCCACTCGTGGCAGAGCCAAGGGTTAAATGCTTGTTAAGTTTAGGGGTAGAGGAATAAGCTGCAATTTGTACCACATTCCTTTCTCTGGCAGGATTCCACTATGTCACCAGGACTTAAGGGGCGCATATACCTTACGAATATCGGCCGGTTTTCGTATGCGATCGCGTTTTCGTCCGATATTCGTTAAGGTTGATGGGCAGTGTACAACCGCAAATGCTGTACAATCGATCGACTTTTGACTAACCAGCAGGTTAGAAAACTCTGGTCGATCGTATGATTTTCGCAAGGTTGGTGGCGTTTCCGTACGTAAAAATTTGTACGATTTACACTGCTCATGCGCAAACGAAAATACGTGCGGTCGATTACCGCAATTCGTCCAGGTGATTTCTTAAAATTACTGCTGATTGAACCTTGCGATAATTGAGGTAGGATGGGGCCGCCGTACAAAAATCGTATGACGGTTCGATCATCGGACGAAAAGTTTCGTCCAATGATCGCAAGGTGTATGGGCAGCTTTAGAGTGGGGTAAATTCCAAACTTTGAGTTGTTATCAGCACGTTGATTAAGGGTATTTATCTATCCCTGTGCTGGGGACAAGTACTTAGATTGGAGACTGCCGGCCTTTACAGAAGGAGGTCAGACATGGCACACATAGTTGTAAAGGGCAACTATACTTTGCTATAGACTAGTCCTAACAGCCCCCCTCCCCCCCCTCCATCTTCCTCATTCTTGCCATATGTATGCCATATCCTCTTCTGGCCATGTGGTTTGTTGGGGTTATGGGGTACTGCCATACCTCCCAACCTTTTGAGATGAAAAAGAGAGACAATGTATAGCACAATGTATAGCATAGAACGCAGATCACAAAACGTAAAATATATATTCTAACAGTGATTGGTTAATCCCAAAAGTTTCTTTTACACCACCTATTTTCCTATATACTGGCATTTAAATAACACATTCAATCATTTAGAGGTTAAATAAAAGGTTAAAAATGATATTGATAAATATATATAATAATCTTATGTGTTGATATATGTATATATCAGACCAAAAAGAGGGACATCAGAGGAGGGACAGAGGGATTTGGTTTCAAAAGAGGGGCAGAGAAAATATATACATAATGAAATATAGTAATATATAGAAAATACATACATTGTATAATATGTAGCAATATAAAAATATATATGATATACGATATTTTGTAGTATTGCATACACAATATATACATAAAATAATATGCAATAATATATACAAAATAGATACATACAAAATAAATTATAATAATTAATATATATATGATGGACATTTGATGAGCTCAAGTTTTCTCACTCTATATGGGATAATAAACTCAATTTTTTCCCCTATAGATGATGAGTTTTGCTCAGAACCCCTTTATTGTAGACTCTTCTATCAATATCACCGGCACCGTGGTCGGACTGTCCATCCTCTCACAGAATCAGAAGATTAGTGTACAGGATTTAACGGATAACTTCCAGGTTTGTTGTCATATAAACTTCTATTCAGGGACCTGGTGACATTATGTTGTATATTGTCTCCTCGACCAAAGCTCTCTTTCCTGATGTGCTTATTCTACCTTTGCCGCGGCTTTACATTCCCCAGAGGTCCTTCCGGTCCTTAAGGCAGCCGCTCTGAAAGCCAACAGACATTAGAGTTTACTTGAAGCATTTTCGAGTAATTCTGTACTGAGTGAAAATGTAAGTTGCCATTGCTGACTTCTTTGAAATGTGCCAGTGTTCTGGCTTCTATGCTGCTCTGGTGACTCCACTACTTTTCAGAAGGTGGTCACGGATAGCAGGTTACATGATCAAAGTCTACGTTTTCTTGTAGAATTGACTGACTAACAGGTATAACATGGCTGCCTTTAAAAGTGTACATGACAGGGACACTTAATGTGATACTGTCACTTGGCCAATCCAGGGCAAACACCCAGTGCCTGATCTTAGCCTACCTCCCCTTCCACCCAGCAAGGTATACCCACCTAATCACCCTCCCTTGCAGCCTGCCTTTTTGTGATCACACCTTCCAGAGTTCAGTTCCTCTTTGAGTAATGAACTTGTAATTTTTGACTAATACTGTTCTTCTGATGGCAGATCTTTCTCCCTCAAAATCCTTCGAACACCACAACACAGATGCAGACTGCTACAGACAAAGCTTTACAACTGTCTCTGATGGCCCCCACTTCGGGGAACACATTGGTGGTTATTGTGTCTGTAAACCACGGGGTCAATATGGATCTGTACCATGGTCTGAAGCTTGTGCCCAAAGCACATGTAACTCAGAAAAACGACACAGGTAAGAACTGCTTCAGATATATATTACGCTTTCTGTAAATAAATTATGCCATTCATTAATAGAGAAACCCTAATGGTTTAGTGTCTATTTTTTTTTTATTTTATAGTTTTTAGACTTATGTGTTATATTATTTTATTATTTATATAATCATTGTGTTTTACAAATATACATTACAGGTGATATATATCAATGCAATTGCTGGCACCCGAACGTGTGACACATCAGTGCTTGCGTTCCGGTCCAGTGCAGTCAGACAAAATGCTGCATGCACAATTTTTTCTGGCAGCACCGGACCGGAACACAGGCATTCATGTGCCATAGCTTTCAGGTGTGGGTGATCGCACTGCGGCCGGAGGGTGTGGCTGCGGTGCCGATGCACCGCCACGCCCCCTCCCGTCCCAAAACAAAGCGAACCGGCCAGAATGCAATCCAGTGCGTTCGGGTCCAAATGCACTGGGGCTGGTGTGAACTAGCCCTAAAGCATGTAAATTAAAACTAGCTGTTATAAGCACCCCCTGTCAGTATTATTTAGTTTTGTCCCAACTCCTGTAACTGTCACTTACGCTGGAGAGATTGTAGGGTGGCGAAAAATATAAATAAAGGTATGTGAAATAAAAAAAGGAATTCAAATACTGAATACAAAATTTTTGCTACAGCGATCCTTAAAACTGATGATATATATTGTATTATGGATATTGAATATATATTGATACTTGTAGCTATCCTCTTCTCTAGACTCCCACACATGGATTTTGACTCCAGAAATGTTCTCGGATCTCACGGCTCGCCAGGTATTCCTCGTGGCCCCCTCCAACGGTACCGCTGTAAACAGCCTTCAGTTTGGCGTCTCCACTTATTCAACGCGTTGTGCCTACTGGAATCCAAACATTCAGAAGTGGGCATCTGACGGCTGCAAGGTTGGTACTGGCTTGTGGCAAGACTTCTGGCCCCGGTTGAGACAATAAACAAAAATAGCTAAATGACGCTTTTGGGTCTATTTATAAACCATTTGCAGGGCCCTCCACCGTGCGAATATCTGTGAACGTTTGGGTTGTGCAAAAAGGAAAGTTCTTAATATGTTTTCTTTTCAGGTTGAATGTATTGTGGAGCTGAGGAGTATAATAATAATAAATAGGTATTTATTTACTATGCTCTTCAGCTCCTACTAGAGACCATAATGCAGTATTACATCACAATACTTTATGGCCCATAGATGGAGCTGAGGAACATACACCAATCAGCCATAACATTATGACCACTGACAGGTGAAGTGAATAGTATTGATTATCTTGTAACAATGGTACCTGAAAATGTAGGGGGGGATATATTAGGCAGCAAGTGAACATTTTGTCCCTGAAGTTGATGTGTTGGAAGCAGAAAAAAATGCTCACGTGTAAGGATTTGAGCGACTTTGACAAGGGCCAAAGATATCTAGATGACTGGGACAGAGTAACTCCAAAACTGCCACTCTTGTGGGATGTTCCTGGTCTGCAGTTGTTAGGACCAACCAAAAGTGGTCCCGGGAAACTGGTGAGGTGGCGACAAGGTCATGGGCAACCAGGCCTCATTGACGCACAGGGGGAACAAAGGCTGGCCTATGAAGTGCGATCCAATAGAAGAGCTACTGTACATTGCTGAAAAGGTGAATGCCTACAATGGCCATGTGAGGATCAGAACTGGACCACGGAGCAATGGAAGAAGGTGGCCTGGTCTGATGAATCAGATCTTCTTTTACATCATGTGGATGGCCGGGTGCGTGAGTGTCACTTACCTGGGGAAGAGATGGCACCAGAATGCACTATGGGAAGAAGGCAAATAAATGTGCTCCATGTATACTTAAATACCAACTCCGCCCAGAGCTTGTGTTTCAGTTTGGGGCAAGCACTGTGTATTTAATCACCTACCAACTTCCTATATGTCTTGAAGGTTGAGACAATAAACAAAAATAGCTTAATGACACTTTGGGGTCACTCAGAGGAGCTATGTCTCTACTTCTTTCCTCAAGGTCATAATGAAGATGTCTTTGCCTAGCTTCTAAATTCCCCTTTCATGAGAGCAATTAGTACTCTGCCAATGCTGACTTCCCATTAAAAAATGCTTTTTGCTTGGCTATAATTCTGATGCTTTGCAATTGAGCATCCATGGTGGGTGGGTAAGGTAGCATTGGACCTTGTTGATGATAGTTGATTTTTGTCAGCTGGATTCTGCAAAAGGGTACCTCTAGATGTAAGAGTGTTGTAGTAGAAAATGAGGAGAGCCAAGCATAAAGGGTCAGCAAACTTCCAGTTAAAGGAAAAGCTTTGCGCTTTCTCGGTTAACAAAAGTTCATAAACATGTTTCAGGGGTTCGAAGGCGCCCTTCCTCAGGGCTTTTTATGAGATAGTGGAAAATCAGATGCGTGGCTGTGGATGAGGGGCTTGGAAGAGAGATGTCCTGATCTTCATGTCAATATAGTAAGACTTGGCATTGTGTCCTTGACCCATAATGAATATGATGAGGAATCCTGACTTTTCTCTAACTTTCGTTGCATGCTTGTTCCAGCCCAGTGACTTAGAACATTGAAGCCACAGACTGCCAGTCAGCTAGCTTTTTCAAAAAGCTTTTTCAATGGTGGCCGGCGGCCACCATATTTGTTCCTCCTGACAGGTCAACTTTAAAGAAGAACTCCCCCTTGAAGTGGGGCTACCCCCTCCCCACACTGGAAGAGTTAGGTTCTCGTTTTGCCTAGGGGGCTCGAATAAAGCAGATATACTCACCTGATCCTTGGTCCCATGGCAATCAGCACTTACCTTTCTCCCCCTCCACCCTGGCAATGGAAAGTCTCTCTGTGCCCTCAGGGCTAATGCAAACCAATGCACCTGCATAAGAAATGGTTATGTCAGCAGACCTTAGACCGGAGCCCAGGGGAGAAGAGCCTGCGGGGAGATGTCTAGCAGTCTGGAGGGAATAAAGATCAGATGAGTATATCTTCTTCTTTCTCTGGAGCCCTCTAGGCGCAACAAGCACTTAACCCTTGCAGGGCAGGGGTAGACCTACTGTAAGGGGATGTTTTTACATTTTTTATAGAACTTTTTATAGAAATGTCTCCCACTGGTGTTCATGGAGTTCCTGAAATCTAGTATTGCAGGAGCAGGTCTTCAAAGAGAACCATATAATTGTGCAGGCTACTTTATGGATGATCTTTTGCTATTATTTGTCTTTTCTGACTGTTCCATTGGCTAACTTATTTCCGATACATCTGTTTGTACTGTTTCTGCGTGTATTGTAGGTTGGTCCCCAGACCACCATCGGAGGAGTCCAATGTCTCTGCAATCACCTCTCTTATTTTGGGTCCTCGTTCCTGGTGCTCCCAGTGCAGATTGATGTCACCCGTACAGCAGAATATTTCTCTCGGATCTCAGAGAATCCTGTCATTGTCATTTTACTGGCGTGCTTCTATGCTTGCTACATTCTTGCTGTTCTATGGGCAAGACGCACGGACCAACAGGACCTGGCGCAGGTATTGGTCTTTACATATTGTATTCATTTTTGACACCAGGAGTCTAGTGTTGGTAGCATTTGGTGCAGAGCTTTTAAGCATCTCCTTGATCTTAAACCTGTCCTTTGTTTAATCTCCATTTCTAATTTCCATTTTCATTAAATCCTTGATTTTAGACCCACTGTCATCTTCACTGTGTACTTTGAGTACTTTGTACTTCTCTGTGCAATGCAGGCAGATCATGTCTGGTAGGAGGCCCCGGCAGGGTGCTGTACATACAGGTTTGCCACCTGTCTGGGATTCATCCGGACAGTCTGGGTTTTGAGCCCTGTATGTGCTCTGTCCGGGTTTCAGGCCAGCTGAAACACGGATACAAAATGTCACAATGTCAGACAGACGGGGGCAGCTATGGGTTCCTGGTGTTCCAACATGAGTGCATGGAGGAGGCATGGGATATGGAGGGATGCTGGAACTCGGGAAGGTGAAGATAAGTCACAGGGGCTCTGCTTCAGGCAGATGTTTTACTCGCAATCTCTCCTCTCTCTGTCTTTCCTTGCTCGATCTCCTGGCTATCTCTTCTCACTCTTTTTCCTCTCTCTCTCTCTCCTGGCTGTCTGTCCTCTCTCTTCTGGCTTTCTCTCCTGTCTCCTCCCTGGCTGTCTCCCCCTCCCTCTCTCTCCTGGCTGTCTCTCCTCTCTCTCTCACTGGCTGCCTCTCCTCTCGCTCTCTCCTGGCTATCTCTCCTCTCTCTCCCTTGGTTGTCTCTCCTCTCTCTCCCATGGCTTTCTCTCCTCTCTCTCCCTTGGCTGTCTCTCCTCTCTCCTGGCTGTCTCTCCTCTCCCTCCCTTGACTGTCTCTCCTCTCACTCTTCTGGCTGTCTCTCCTCTCTCTTCTGGCTGTCTCTCCTCCATGGATGTCTCTCCTCTCTCTCCCCTGTCTGTCTCTCCTGGCTCATCTACCATTACTTATGGGATAACGGTTACCAGGACAAATATAGAGGGGACACAGACAGGAATAAAAACCTGACAGGGGTTCTAAGTGTTCTCTACAATATGACAAAAAAACAAACATGTATGGCTAGAGATATACTATAAATTCACTATTCATTGTTCCCTTTCATTGTTATATGGATGACATAACTATTATTTCTGTTTACAGACTCGAGTAATGACACCTCGAGATAACGATTCTTGTGGATTATACCGCTATCTGATCACCGTGTGTACCGGGCATCGGCGTGGGGCAGGTACCAGTGCCAAGGTAAGAAAAACAGAATTAAAGTGCAACCAAAGTCAAAAGTTTTTTTTTTTTAGTTTTGGATAGACTGGAGAGGGATTATAACCCCAGTCAAGATTTTATTGCTGTCTGTGTCTTTGTTAGGGAGATTCACCCTCTGTATTTGTTCTGGTGACTGCTATCACTGAAAGTGAAAGAAAACCCCACATTCTGGGTTGTCACCAGACAGGAATAGATGGGAAATCTTCCAATGGGGAGACTAGTTCTGGTGACCATGCTGACCTCCAAGGGTTTCCCTCTCTTTGGAGGGATTTACTCTCACTTACTGTTGTGATTAACAGACAGAAAGTGAAGGGAAATTTCCACTGTACCTACAGTAGATGGCAAATAGCTGACAGGGCTTATAATTCTCCCGTACTCTATCCAAAACAAAAAAAAGTTTTGGCTTTAAAGAGATACTTAAGGTGGAACTAAACCTTCCCATTCCTTATAGCCAAGGAGGGGGCCATCTTAGCCTCCATTTGGTTTGCAGTTGCCACGGTGTTGCACATGTGATTGGCTACGGCACCAGCCATTTGATGATTTCAAAGTTCGGTTGAGATCTAAAATAAGCACACTGACAACCTCACGGTTTACATGCCTTAAAAGTAACTGTTTTGGGAGCCAATAAATTGGTGGGTAGAGTTCTGCTTTGTAATTTTTCTTGCAATGTCAACTATAAAATGAATGTGGTAGGGAACACTGATCTACAGAACATCCCTGTATTGCTTTATCCATAATGAGCTGCACAATGTTTTTACGTTTATCTCTAGGTCTACCTATCGATGGGCGGATTACACGGCCAGTATGGCCCCATTCTCCTATCAGACGGCAAATGTAAAGTCTTCAAAAGTGGCAATAAGGATATCTTCGTTCTGTCTTTGCCGTTTCCTCTGGGTGAGCTGAAAAGCATCACACTCAGCCATGACGGGGCAGGTCCTCGCAAAAGATGGTGAGATGACACTCTGACAGTAAAGGCTGCAGGTTCTACACCATATTCATGAGATGTCATCTGTGTTTCTTTGCTCCTACAGGTATGTAACTCAGGTGACTGTTCAGGATGTCCAGTTGAAAAAATCGTGGCACTTCCTGTGCAATGCATGGCTAGCTCAACCGGCAAAAGGAGACTCCTCGAGCAAGACCTTCAAAGCTGCTGATGACGAAGAACTACGGAGCTTTAGGTAGTCAAATAGTGGGAAGGAGATGGTAGAGTACAGATAAATTATTTAAACTGTATCCACTATCCATAGTCAAAACCTTTTATTTTAGTTTTGGATAACACAAGAATCAGTTTTTTATTCTGCTGTTTCCCTTTGAGGGCACATTCATATAGCCACAGTGGTCCATGTACAGTAAAAACTGGCCAAGTCTCTTAGCACAGGAGCACAGGTGTTGCGTGCAGCAGGCCTGTACAAATCAATGACAAGAGCTCGCTGTTGGCTTGTAATTGTTACTCTGAGCCTGGATGCATGTACTCTCTGAATGGGTGGGGGGTTGCCCTGAGCAATCACACCAGTTGAGATAGTATGCCCAAATTAAATGTTCTTAATATATATTTTTGAATGTAGTGTCTTGTAATAAAATAATACATTATGGCCACTAGATGGGGCTAAGGACCTCGGGGGGAGGTGGGGGTGCAGTAGAATGAAGATTAGGAAAACTGTTGGAAGTCTTTTAGCGCCAGCTTATTTTGCGTATCTAAGATGTCATGTGACTTTCCAGCATTTGCCAAAGTCACATGAATGCCAAGCCATGAATGCCAAACACTGCAAAGGAAGGATGCTGATGTGAAAAGGTATGTCACAATAAACCATGTCCTTTATGATCACCCACATTTAACCCATACCCACCAATACATGAGCCACCATGGCACATGTAGCCCACAGAAATCTGTCCCTCCCAATAAAGGGCTAGCTGGTTGTGATTGCCCAGGTCAAAGGATTCCAGTCCTTCCCTGGACTGCAGCTTGGCCACCCAAGGAGTCAACAAGTTTACAGGTTGCTGAAGTGTTTTTTTTCCAAAGTGGACAGAATGAGAAGTAGTGAATGGCCTCCAGATGACTACTGGAGGGGCTTGCTGGAAGTACCTGGTGCCAGTTGTGTATATTATAACAAGTTGGCATGAATTTCCTGTTGATGGACATCATTGTTGATTTTAATAAATAAAAGCCTTGGCCTGAGATTTTCACACCTCTTATGTATGTTCCGTCCTGCTAGGAATATCTTCATGAAGAAAACGTTACGAGGTTTGCGAGATGAGCACATCTGGCTTTCAATCATTAATCACCCAGCACGCAGCGTATTCACCCGTGTTCAGAGAGTGTCCTGCTGCATGTGTCTTCTTCTCTGTACCACTGTCATCAATCTGATGTTCTGGGAAATGCCCCAAGCCAACTACCCCATAATCATCAGTATGGGTGAGTGACTGTTATCTTAAACATCAACACCTGACAAAATGTCTGTGAAGGCTTTTCTTGAAGAGGCCCGGTCACCAGTTTGAAGGCCCCATTTACACCTGTGAATGGGGCCTATTGCATGAGATTCATGTGATTACCTGCACAAAAAATCAAGCATTTTTAATATCGACTTGTAGTGCTTTTCCTTTCTATAAATAATTTTATTCTCTTGCAATGTACATTTGAACTTGCTAGAAAATTTGACTTCCAGGAAGAGTCAATTCCCTAGTGCCTCCTCCCTAGCTGCACATCATAGCCTTCTCCTCTTTTGGGCATGTCTAATTACTGCTCGTGCTGGCCTAGCTACTCTACTCCTCCCCTCACCTCCCTACAGAGCCTTTAGGTATAAGCTGTGGGAGAAGTGAAGGGGAATACTATAGAGGGTCACTTGAGTGACAGCTCTGAGTCTGCTGGGGCTGCTAACATCACATTCAAGATGGCAGTGCCCAGCAGAAGTCTCAGGTATTTGTATATGTCACCTGGTGATGAAGGAGCATGGAGACAGCTTCCTGGCCAATCAGAAAGCCGGGCGGTATGTAATGACTCAACACCCAGCTTCCTGGTTAGAAGCCGGGAAAATCAGGAAGCCGGGCGGCGAGTCATTACCCGCTTCCTGATAGGCCAGGAAGCCAGCTCCATGCTTCCTTGTCACCTGGTGATGAGGGAGCATGGTGATGGCTTCCCAGCTAATCAGGAAGCAGGGCGGTGAGTCATTACATGACACCCGGCTTCCTTTAATGAGACTTACGGCATCGGTATTCGGTATCGGCGAGTACCAAAGAAAAAATATCAGTACTCGTCCTCGATAACGAAAAAACAGTATTGGTGCATCCCCAGTTTAGATAACATTAACTTTTTTTTATATAGATACAGTATATAATAAAGTTTATTCAAAGTAAACTCAATGCAATATAAATAAAGTTGCAACAACAAAGTGGGTAGCAGGATCACGTAAAGTGAACAATAGAATACACGTTAACCTTTCTTTTATATTTTGTAGGTAGCATCCAAATATCCTGGAAAGACATCATGATAGCGATTGAAAGTGCCATTCTCATGTTTCCTGTCAACCTGCTCATCATCTACATCTTCAGAAACACTCGGCCCAAGGAAAGTAAATCAGGGAATAAGAAAGGCAAAAAAATTGCCAATGCCAAAAAGGGTCCATCCAGCCAGCAGAGTCTGGTGGCCATACTGGAGGTGAGATTACAGATGAGGCTTGCTGGTCTTTGACCACCTGTAGTATAAATTGTATTTTTCTGTCCTCTGAGATACATATTCCTTCCTCCGTCAATATTGTTTTCTTTTTTAAGGACTTGTTGGCATTGGTACGAACTCTGAGCCAAACCTCTTGGAATGATATGGAAGTGGACCTAAACAAAGAGTCAAGTTCCGATCTTTCAGTTGTTCTACGGACCATATCACAGTTGCTGCACAAGCAGATACTTTCTCGAAGTGAGTATAAGCCACAAAATATCAGAAGGTCCTATTTATAAATGAGTATATAGTCTAATGAGGGCGCCAAACGAACAGTCTGAGAGTCCAAAAACGTAAAAAAATTGTACTGGTATGAACTCAACAACACAGAACAGCCAATGCACGACAGGGGCTCAAAGACCTCCCCCGTCTTCAGGGCTACAAAACAAATATGAACACACATGAATTTCTAAATATGCCCATTCAAAATTGGGGCGTCTGGAGAAAGAACTGGGCTTGCTTTCTGCTGAACACGGGCCTTCATTTTATTCTCCCATTTTTTTTAAAGATTATACCTGATTGGTAGGCTCTGGGCAACTTATCGAGTGTTCATGCTTTTGTTGTACCAGTTAATTTGCCTAACATAGTTGTTCCTTTGCAAATTTTTGTGGAAACCACGGTCAAATATGAACCATTTAGCTCCACATATCAAGAAAATTCTAAATGGAAACTTGGGACTTTCCAGGGGCTACTTGAATGGATTCACACAGGCGCAGTTCATGTTTTGCATAAAAATATGTCTCTATTTTATTACACACAAAAGAAATTCCTAAAAACAATATCATAAAAACCTGGGGACTTATGCTTATGTTCTTATATGAGAGAAACACTTCCCACATACCACCCCATACTACAGTAGGGCCTACTGACCCCACCAGTCAGCCCTTACGCACACTATATGGAATTGTAGAGAGAAAGAGGAGCTAGATCCTTATTATTTCTAAGGTCCCACACTATGTGAGTGAATCTGCTCTTTAGGATGTTTAGAACGTTCTTAATGAGGCTGCTCCCGCATAAGCAGAGGCCTCCCAGGCAAATAGAGGTAACTAATGTAACTAATGGGGAGCAAAAGCCAGCCTGCTATTGGCTATTTCAAATTGCCACAGCCGATAGCAGGCTGGCTATTGCACCGTCCCACTGAGCAGAGGAGCGGACCTGAGAGAGAACTTCCGGTCCGCTTCTCTGCTCAGTGGGCGGGTGCAATAGCCAGCCTGCTATTGGCTATTGCAATCTGAAATAGCCTCTCTCAGGTCCACTTCTCTGCTTAGTGGGCGTTGCCGCGAGGAGTTTGCTTGAGAGTTACCATTAACTCTCAAGCAACCAGAAACTACAGTTATCTGGCAGTGGGTGTCGGATAACTGGGAGTTTACTGTATTAACATTTATGGGTGGTTTAGAAAAGCTTTATAAGTCACATATCACAAGACGCATTACATTTACATTTTTTTTAAAAAGGCGAAAGACACAGCAAAAAATATTTTCAGTTTTCAGAATTTAAACCATTTCCTTGAAATGTTTTCTCCTACTCATATACATTACAGTTCTCCTTTAGGATGTGTGGAACATGTATTGGAAGTGTCATTGACATTGGACTATTTTGTTTAGCCCTGACAGCCTCGGTACCATTTGCTCAGCTCAGCGGCGAAGAGTTGCACGCCTTGTTCTGCGGCCATTATGTCCTCCGGAAGCTCAGAAAAGTGTCTACTAATTTTAGCCAGTCGGGAAACCAAGTCCCAGACAAACAGCAACACGAAGAGATCTCTACACATCTGCAAACACTAATGAATGCCCTAGAAAAATCTGTACCACCAGTGCCGGTACAAAGGTGAGTCACTCTCCGGGGGGTCTGTGGAGTGCCAGACCTCTCCAGAGGAAAAGTAGAATGCTCGTCAATGCTCGCAACCATTAACCACTTGAAGGCCATAGTGTTTCACCCCCTTCCTGGCCAGGCCATTTTTCAGTATTCAGCGCTGCGGTACTTTGACTGATGTTTATTCCGTCATGCAACGCTTTACATGTCCTTGGTCATTAAGTCGCGGCCCAAGTCGTACTGCAATGGAACGCACGGCATTGCGATACCGCACGTTCCGGTGCGGGCGATTGAACTGTGGGCAGGAGGTGCGTTTGGGATGCCATTCAAATTAATCGCAATGCACCTCCTGCACCAGAACGCATAGTAGGTGCGATTGCATGGTACAGTGCGTTAATCACACAGGACTGTACGATTAACGCACTGTACTAGTGTGAACGGGGCCTCAAAAACACTGACAGACACACACACACACATCCATTCTGTCTGCCTCCAAGTACGGACACCCGCATAGATGTGCAGCTCACGTGAGCGTACAGCGGCGTACGGCCGAGTCCTCTCATAGGGAAGAACAGGCTGATGCGTACAATCACGTGCAGCACCGCTCCTGCCCGATACGGCCGTGCACGCTGCATGGATCTGTAGGGCAGAGTCTAAGCTGTGTGAATGAGGCCTTAAAGGAAAGATGAGTGTTTCACATATTTCATGAGGGTATACACTTTCCTAATTTTCCACCTCACCTGTTAGTGGTAATGAACTGCACCAGAGACAGATCAGGTCTCCCTTGGTAGACACGGCTGTGCTATGCTGTAGCGCTGTGTAAATTCCAGATCTGGAGGTGAAATCTCTCGAATCGCAGTAAAAACCCAACAGGAGTACAGAAACTTTAATGCTGCACATACACTTTGAGGCTTGCTAAAGTGGCCTCTCAGCCAGTGTCATATGTACTTTTAGCATGCTGTAAGTGCTAGTTAGCACCCCTTAAATGATATTGCAGCATTATGGCTACTGTCAGGTTCACTATGAATTACCATGAATATATTGTTGATTACATTCTCTGCTTGGAAGCTATGACTCCCCTGACGTTACCCCTTACAGTTTATATCTGCAAACTGTACTTCAACAGGTCCCCTCCGAAGAAGGAATTAAAAAAGAAACGGCTCCCTTGGTGGTTCCTTTTCATTGGGTGGTTCATTCTGATCGGCATAAGTATTGTGTCCACCTACTTCACCATGATGTATGGATTCCTGTATGGAAGGCAAAGCTCCATCAGATGGATCATCTCCATGACTCTGTCACTCTTCCAGAGCATTTTCATTTTGCAGCCTCTCAAGGTGAGTGATGAGCCTCAAGTCCTTTTCTATTCCAGCTTTGCAGCAAGTAGGCCATATACATAACTTTCTACATTCCTATTGATGCCATTTTCTCAGTGCAAAAGTCACTTTTGTGTCTTTACCAGGTTGTGGGATTTGCAGTGTTCTTTGCTCTGGTGCTGAAAAAGATGGATGAAGAAGAAGATGATCTTTTGGATGGAGAGCTAAACCCAACAGGTTGGTCTTCTGGATTACTGCTTCAGCAATTCATTTCACAAATTACTTTTTTTTTTTTAAAGTAGAACACCAGTCAAAACATTTGGAGAGTCCTAATGTCAATATTTGTCCTGGGGCCAATATCACCAAAAGAGAAAAAGTAGGAGGGATTAAACATTTTACAGTTGTCACTGGAACAGGAATAGTGGGGATATCTTCTAACAGGGACACTTGGTCCAGTGACACTTACGTTCTGTATGGCTGAGGAGAGGATGTGCAAGGATATCTCTTCATAGGTTACACAGACATAAAAAAACAACTTGCCAGGGTTATCGTTAGGGGGTAAATTTGGCTGTGCTTAATATCAAACCTATTGATCACCATGTCAACATTGACATGGAGATCACATGGCTTTGTTAGGAAACAAAATGTGTCATGCCAGGACACATTACTGTGATAAAGGATTCCTGTGTGACCCTGAAATGTTGCACTTTTTGGTCACTTTTATATTTTAATAAAAGATACACTTCACAAAGAACAAGATTTGCTAGTGGAATATTCCACGTCATAATACCATTCACAGGTTGAGACAGCAGCACCCGGATCGAAGAAGTCAAGGCCATTATGGTGTGCTTAAAATATACAGTGATTGCCTAAGGGCTCGTTCACACCAAAAGCGTGTGCGTTCCAGAGCGGTAGCTGCTGGAACGCCCCGCGATCGCTAAGAAACTTCTCCCCGCGTTTTGGGGCGAGAGGGGGCGTGGCGGTGAATTGAATTCAATGGCACCGCTTCCACACACCCCCACCCCACCCCAAGTAGAATGGCAGCAGTTGTGTTGAATTCCTATCTCCCGATGCCCGGGACATGCAGTTCCGGGCACCGAGCGGGTAGTTGTTTTCTACATTTAGCCCTGCTTTGGACAAGCAGAGATAAATGTACAGCAGGGAAGCCGTGATGTCGCCAAGATCACTTGTTTGCAGCCTGCAGGTATGCCATTTTCCATGGTAATGGGATGGGGGGGCAGGTAGGGGGGTGCATTGAGGAACCTGGCCTTGGGGCAGCAGAGAGAGTAAATGC
Source organism: Nanorana parkeri (assembly GCF_000935625.1). Lineage (NCBI taxonomy): Eukaryota > Metazoa > Chordata > Amphibia > Anura > Dicroglossidae > Nanorana > Nanorana parkeri. The sequence continues at coordinate 29,673 of NW_017307799.1, forward strand.
GGCCCTGGGCCCGGTGGCATACCTCATCCCGCCGGGTGAACATCCCCTCCTCTCTCTGCCGGCGTCCATCACCATGACACCCGGCCTTGTGACGCCCCTGCTCCTTACCAGCTTGTCTTGAATTGTATTGTGATTGTAATGTCTTCCGTATATTGTAAAGCGCTGCGCAAACTGTTGGCGCTATATAAATCCTGTATTATAATAATAATAATAGAGGGATATGATCACTTGATAACACACAGAATTCTCAAATAACCTTCTGCATACTGCTATATAACCTTACATATATCTATAACACCATTGCATATATTGCAATTCATATTCAAGCTGGCCATATGTGTCAAAGTGATCTCTCTCTCTGGCCAGTCCCTGTGGTGTTCTAATGGTACTCTCATGAGGCATGCATTTGGTGGGTCTGGCCATAGGGAATAATTGGTGAGCCTACTTGGCACGCACCAAGCTAAGAACAAAGAGATGGCCATTATTCTGTATGTCCAGATCTGGAATGTGCACAAAAAAACAGACAAGAGCTGGAACACCACTGGCCATTAACACTGCCCAGCCCAGCTAGGTTTTCTCAAAAGTACAGATACCCTTTAAACATCACACCTATAATATATTCTGAACTTCATAACACATGAAATTAAGGATAGAGTCTGAATTGTATTCCATTCCATGTCAGGTGTGGTGTTTATCTAACAATGTAGTAGGTGCACTTTGATGGTGCTGTAGATACCCAGACCACCTAGGGACATCAGAACGCTCCGAGCCCACCACCATTTATCCTAAGACTAAATCTTTGAATTTCTTTTTATTCCACAGAGGATTATCAGCCGAGTGATGAAACAGTGTTGTGACAACTTAAGGTGACAACAAATATCCAGCGTGTTTCCCATGACACCGGATCTAGTCGAATCTCCACGCTGTGGAAGACCGTTTTAACTCAGCTGAGCTCCAAAAAGCAGATTGTCATGTACAAAGCGAAGTTCTGTTTCATTGTATATCAAGCTGTATTTTATTGCTTATCATAAACTATGGGACCTATACAAAGTCTAATGTTAGAGATTTGTCAGGAATCAATGGGTGGCACAAAACTTTACAGCCAATGTAATTATAGCGAGACACTATATCAACATATAGTTGCTGGGGGTGGGTAGAATTTGGGTTTGAACCTTCTTATAATATTAGGACCTACAAGAACAGCCATTGGTTGTTTGTTTTTTTGTTGTTTTTGTTTTTTGAGATATCAGAAAAACAATTTTTAATAATGAATATTTATAATGGGTTCTTAACAGGTAAGAAAGATGACATGTGCCTATTTGGGAATTATAATAGTAGATTACCTGTGGAGTCCATAATTTTGCTAGCTTTCCTTCTTGCCGGTATCATGTATCACGCTGTAAAAACCTATATCTTTTTATGTACAATAAAAAACATTTACAGTAGACATAACTAGCCTGTGTGTATGTTTAGACAGTTTGTACAGTATTGTCTTGTATGGTTGACTTGCACCTGTCACTGCTGGGTGTGCCTTGTCCTTTCCATTCTCATTATCTCCTGTCTGGGGGAACAGAGGGTTTACCTGAACCTACAAGCTCCAGTCACCTGTTTCCCTGGTCTATAGTGGACCAGCCATAAGATAGACAAGAGGGTCTGTACCGTGACTCCAGAGCTATGCGGTTGGTCAGCTTTCTACTGTGGCTGCATCTGTTTGAGTTCCATGTGAGCTCTGCTCAGTGCCCAGCCTTCCGCAGGTTTGTAGCTGGGAACTGTATCCAGATAGTTCAACAACAAATGTCCTACCATGAGGCCAACTCCTGGTGTAGGAAAAGATATGGAAAGCTGATCCAGATTGAAGACTTGAAGATGGTGAATGTCTTACTTCCACTGATTAAAGATGGAGAAAGATACTGGGTGGATATCGAGAAAAATGTGAAGGAGCAGCTTCGCATTAAGGACCATGAGCAACGTAAGTGCACAGGGACATCAACAAGGTTGTATTATCTCTACGTAAAACTTAATTTATTATGTTGTGGATTGAGTGGGCAATGGGTAGAAGCATTATCCTGTTTTAATTGCTGTCTGTGTCCCCGTTGGCGAAACTTCCCCTTACTTCTTAATTCAGTGACACCATGTCAACCTTGATATGCAGGCTGTCACCAGTACAGGAAGTGAGGAGACAAGGACAGCAATAACATGACAGTGGTCCTAACCCTACCCCAAACTTTTAAATCTAAAAGGAAAACAGGCTAGAAATTGTCCTTAATCTACCCAAAAGTGATATTTAAGTTTTTGATGCATGACAAAAAGTTATGCCACCTTGCATCTCTCTATTGGTGAGAAATTTGTGCTTGAGTTTCTAGGGCTGAGGGGTCATATGAGGGGGGGTCATATTTTTGCTGGATTTCTTATTTTTCTTATGATATTATTGTAACAGGAGGACCCATAGCCCTCAAAGGTGAGTGGGAACCCAAAACTCCTAAATCAGTGGTTCTCAACCTTTTTAGGGACGGGACCCCTTGGTAACATTTGCCAAGTTGTGGTGACCCCCAACAGTAAACATTTTTTTAATTATTATTATTCTAATAATTATTTTTTCATTTTAATGTTTTCATTTTTAAAATTTTTATTTATCTTATCTTTTACTTTTTTTATAATTTTCATTTTATTATTGTTTACTTTTTATCACTTTTTTATTCACTTTTTTAATTATTATTTATCTTATTATTTTTTTTATTTTTTAGCAATTTTTCATTTTCATTTAACGGGAGAACTGACACTACTGTGCTAGCATAAGGCTGAGGAACCTCTCACCTAGTGCAGAAGCATGCACATGGTGACCCACTCAACAGGGGGTTGCGACCCACCGGTTGAGAACCACTGTCCTAGGTGGACAGGAACAAAGGCAGGAATTAGAGCATACACACCATTTTTGCTGGATACACAAGATATATAGAAAGCTAGTGGCTGAGTCTATCCACTATCTTGGAGAGGAACTGCTGCACTCCTTACCGGAAACCCTATGTATAAAGGAGGGTGCTGTAGTAACCACTGATGGCACCGTGACTCTATCCACTCGGCTCCTCCCATAATTAATATATAACTTTTGGTACATCCATATGCACCCAACCCAAGACTTCTTTCTGGCAGCAGGGAGCCAGACGTACAACACATAGGCATCCACAGTATAGGCTAAATCATATCTATCTATCTATCTATCTATCTATCTATCTATCTATCTATCTATCTATCTATCTATCTATCTATCTATCTTATCTATGTGTGTGGAAATTATTGGACACTGACACAAATTTTGGCTGTTTACCTGAATAACTTCATGTTACAGTTAAATAAATAATCTGGGCTTAAAGGAGAACTATGGGGGGGTTAAGTCTTTTCCCCATAGTTCTCCTTAGGGTAACTGAGACGCCGCAGTATACTGCGAGATACTGCTCGCGGTATACTGAGACGCCGCAGCTGAAGCGGATCCCGACAATTATGTCTGGATCCGCCCAGCTGCGTGAGTGACAGCTGGCTCTGCCTATCTAGAGGCAGAGCCAGCTGTACCCGCCCCCTCCCCCGTCCGTTCCGCCAGTCAGCGCTGGCGGATCGGAGCGGGGAGGGGGGAATCCAGCCCCTCCCCTGTCACGGCAGAGAGCTGTGACAGGATCGAGAGGTGAGCGAACGCCGGTATGTGTTCGCTCACTTCCCGATCTACTGAGCCGACCTGTGACAGTCTCATTGTCACAGGTCGGCTAGAACTATGAGGTGAGTGAAAAGCACTCACCTCATAGTTCTCCTTTTAAAGCGCAGAATCTCACCTTTAAGTTGGTTACACATCCATAATTGGGGAAGGGTTTAGGAATTACAGCTCTCTAATATGTAGCCCCCTCTTTTTCAAGGGACCAAAAGTAATAGGACAATTGTGTCAAAAGCGGTTTCATGGACATGTGTGAGCTATTTCTTCGTTATTTCAGCATCAATTAAGCAGGTAAAAGGTCTGGAGTTGATTCCAGGTGTGACATTCACATTTGGAAGCTGTTGCTGTGAACCCACAACATGCATTCAGAGGAGCTCTCAATACAAGTGAAACAGGCCATCCTTAGGCTGTAAAAAAAAAAAAGAAATCCATCAGAGAGAGAGAGAGAGAGAGAGCAGGGACATTAGGAGTGGACAAATCCACAATTTGATACATTCTGAGAAAAAAAGAACGCACTGGTGAGCTCTTCAACACAAAAAGGCCTGGACATCCATGGAAAACAACAGTGGTGGATGATCATAGGATCCTTTCCATGGAAAAGAAAAACTCCTTCACAACAAGTGAAGAACACTCTCCAAGAGGTAGGCATATCATTCTCCAAGTCTACCATAAAGAGAAGACTTCATGAGAGCAAATACAGAGGGTTCACCGCAAGGTGCAAACATTCATAAGCCTCAACAATGGAAAGGCAAGATTAGACTTTGCCGACAAATATCTAAATAAGCCAGCCCAGTTCTGGAACGACAGTCTTTAGACAGATGAAACTAAGATCAACCTGTACCAGAGTGGTGGGAAGAAACTTAGAAAGGCTCATGAGCCGAAGCATACCACATCATCTGTAAAACCCAGTGGAGGCAGCGTGACGGCATGGGCATACATGGCTTCCAACGGCACTGGGCCACTAGTGTTTATTACTGATGTGACAGAAGATAGAAGCAGTCAGATGAAATGTGAATTGTATAGGGCAGGGGTAGTGAATTAAAATTCAAGGAGGTCCGGTGAGCAAAATTTTCATTGAGCCGAGATCCGAATTGCAGCCCTGACAGAACAGTCACTCAGTTCCTTTCTGTACCGCAGTCCATAATTTTTGGCTGCATTTACACCAGCAGCTGCACTACAACACACAGCTGCTGGTGTGTTTTCCCAGACACAGTGCTGATGCATCGATCCCGACACAACACACTTTTAAAAGCCTTTTTTGTTAGAACTTTATTGAAAAGTGATATTTCATTAAGTTCTACAGTATAGACAAATCGCAGTGTGATGCAGTTGTAAAGCATTGTGGCTGGCTTCACTGAAAAAAAGGTACAGCATCCATCAGAGTGCCCCCTTACATCAGTTGTTCCCATCAGAGTGCCCCCTTACATCAGTTGTCCCTATTAGATTGCCCCTTACATCAGTTGTCCCCATCAGAGTGGCCCCTTACATCAGTTCTCCCCATCAGAGAGCTCCCTTAGATTTAGTGTCCTCTTCAGTATGCTCCCTTACATTAATTGCCATCATCAGAGTGCCCCCTTACATTAGATGCCCCCTTCAGAGTGCCCCCTTACATTAGTTGCCGTCATCGGAGTGCCCTCTTACATTAGATGCGACATCAGAGTGCCCTCTTACAACAGTTGTCCCCATCAGAGAGCCCTCTTAGATTAGTTGTCCCCTTCAGAGTGCTCCCTTACATTAGTTGCTGCCATCAGAGTGCCCCCTTACATTAGATGCCCCCATCAGAGTGCACCCTTACATCGGTTGCCGTCATTGGAGTGCCCTCTTACATTAGATGCGACATCAGAGAGCCCCCTTACATTAGATGTCTCTATCAGAGAGCCCACTTAGATTTAGTGTCCCCTTCAGTGTGCTCCCTTACATTAGTTACCACCATCAGAGTGCCCCCTACATTAGATGCCCCCATCAGAGTGCCCCCTTACATTGGTTGCAGTCATCGGAGTGCCCTCTTACATTAGATGCGACATCAGAGAGCCCCCTTACATTAGATGCCCCCATCAGAGTGCACCTCTCACATAAGTTGCCGCCATCTGAGTGCCCTTTTACATTATTTGCCACCATCGGAGTGCCTTCTTACTTTAGTTGCCACCATTAAAGTGCCCACTTCCGTTAGCTGAAGAAATAATGTCACCAGCACACCATAAAAGAAAAGAAATAATAATTATAATAAAAAAGTGCTAAAAACGACAGCACATACATTGACAGGTTATAAAATGGACTTTCCCTGCAGGCAGCTTGGAGGCCAGAGAAGTTGTTACCACTTTATAAACTAATTTATTTCTTTATGGCTTACAACAAATGTATGTACAAGATATTATACCAAATCTGGTTTGATTGTCACCTGTAGATAAAGAAAAACAGGAGGAGGTGCCCCATGAGGATTTCTGTCCCCTGATATTTCGAGGCTCCAATGACTGGGAACATGCACTAAGCTGCAATGACAAAACAGGATTTATCTGTTCGTTTGGTAAGTCAAATTACAATAAAAGTCTCCACAGGCTTAAGCTCACTGGATGGGAAAATATCTAACTTAAAATTCAGTATGGTAAGGTAAAAATATCATATATTTTAATCTCTTTATAATCCTCTATGTTATGATTTGCAGGTGAGCTTTGCTTAGAAAATGTCTTAACATTTTGTTTTTCCTCTCCATGAAAATGTTGCTTCTTGCATTCACTCTCTGGTGCTCTGTGCTAGCAGTGCCGAGCAATAGCCACACCCCTCCGCACAACCGTTCTCACACAGACTTGTGTAGCAGAGAAGAGTAGGGGGCGTGTCAGACCAGTTCTTTTACTGAATGCTGACAACTGAGAGCACTGAATCTTTTCAGGTACCTATTGTATTGCACAGACATTTTTAGACACCCTGCACAACTGCCGTAACAGGAAAAATTGATAGTTATTAGTACAAAGTCTATCTGACTATATATCTATAACTGTGAGCTCAAGTTGGCTTTTAATTGAATTAAACATTTTTTTTATAATACCTACCAAATGCTTGGGCACAGCACAGCAGTCAATCTCAATGCCCATTGAAAGTTTAGGGAACAAGGTAGTCTGGTATCCTCTACTCGATAATACGAAATCACCTGCACTCCATACAGAGTACAGACTTTGAGTAAGAGGTTGGTGCTTGAAGTGACAACACGGATGGCGCCATGTCTGATACAGTCCATAATAGAAGTCGATGATATGTGCAAGAAGAAAAGCACTTTTTATTCAATCGTCACATGCGTCAAACAGCCAACATTTCGGAGCCACGCAGGGTCCCTTCTTCTGGGCGGCATAGTGAGCGCTATGTCACTAGCCCTGCGTGGCCCCTGCGTGCTTTACTTCTTGCACATCTCATCGAGTGCTGGTGACTTCTATTATGGTGTCCTCTAGTGACCCAGGGGTCGGGGAGGGTTGTTAACTTCGCTTAATGCAATACAGCTTGGTCACCTCCTCACCACCCTCCAGATGAGTGAACGATGAAGGAGCAACATAAAGGAGGTCATCTTTGTCCTTTTACTAGTACTAATTTACAGGGTTTTCCACAATAGGGTGAAGGGTTTGGAGAAGGCAGGAGAAGTGAATAATCTAGGACAACATAGCTGGAAAGTTAGCTGAATTGTAGAATTTCTCCAAATCATCTGTGTTGTCTTAGATTGTTCACTTCTCCTGACTTCTCCAAACTCTTCACCCTTTAGTGAATAGACCTGTTAGTCTTTATGTTGCCTTGTTAGTGCAGCTGTACCTGTACCTCTCCGTCACTCCTGCTTCTTTTGTGTGCCGGGCAGGTGTCCAATGATGGAATCAGTGCTGAAAGCAAAGCAGTCAAACAATATAATGTTTATATTACTAATTCTTTGTTATTTGTATTGTACGTGAATACATATCATTTGAACTGCATGCTCTCCAAGTGTATTATGTAACTGGGCTCATATTAAACTAAAAGGAATATCATTATGTTTATCTTCTAGATTTACAAAGACCGCATATTCTCAAGGTAAGCCGCTAGATGTGCCGAAAATCTTTGTGTATTATTGGGGAAAAAAAACAGTGACAAATGTGTTTTTAAAAGAATCCGAATATTCATTTTAATTAGGGCTGTGGAAATTAAAGATTAATTTCTCGATTAATCGTTACACTTTTTGATCGATTAAAATTATTTTGATCGCTAATGAAAACACTCACCTCTCCGCCGGCTTCCGGGAGTCCCGTTGACGATCCAGTGGCATCACGGACATCGACGTCACCGGACTCCTCCCCCCTTCCCCAAGTGGCTCCGTCGGCTAACAAAGGGAAGGGGGAGGAGCCTGGTGACATCGATGTCCGTGACGGAGCCATTCGGGCCGGTGAGTTTGCCCAAGAAACTTTCTGCACGAGCGCCAGCCAAGGCATTGGCCTATACACATACAGCACAGCAATGAAGTGATAAAATGAACTAGGATCACACTAATCCAGCACGTTATTATTCTGAGTTGCCCCACTCAAGTGGCGGCCATATTGAGTGGGGCAAGTGAGATTAATAAAGTGCTGGATTAGTGTGATCCTAGTTCATTTTATTACTTCATTGCTGTGCTGTATGTGTATAGGCCAATGTAGTTGGATCTGTATGTGCGTTATAATTAATCGAAATTAATCGATTAATCAATTTAAAAAAAATTTGTTTAATCAAACACGAAAATTTCAATCATTACCAGCCCTAATTTTAATGAGTGTGATCGTACGGTCTTTCTTATGAAAGATTTATTTTGGCCACTGTTTGGAGTTACTTATGTTGTCTGAATGGTGCACTTCAACTTAAAGCACAACTGACCTCAAAAAGTGAAGATATGCTATGTTACAGGGAACATCTTGAGATGTTAGTTGTTCCTAAGTAGGGCCCTGACAAGTATATATTTTGTATTCCTTCTAAAAATAAGTTCCAGGTATGTGAGTGTGCCTAGGCACTTCTGTACTTATATACCTCTATATCTGCAATGTGAGCTCTAAGGCACTGCTACCTCTGACTGCTAGTCACAGATTTGGAGTGAGATTTAGAGATGTCACATATGTGCTGCTTATTGTTCTCCTTGCTGGAGACTTTGAAATGAGGAAGCAAAACCGTACCCCAAGCAAGACCAAGATACAGAACAAGGCATGGCGAGTCAGTGATGGGAGACCACAGGCAATGCTGGAGACTAGTCATTTTCCCTCCGTATGCCTTTTTTTGGCCACAGGTAATTTCCTCTTTAAGCCTGGGGTCAGAGGTCATCAAACCAGTTGCTGCCCATGTGATGGTAATGAGGTTTGAGCATATCCATATTAACTATGAAATTCTCTCTTCCCCATCTTGAAAAATATGCAGCCTTCAATTCAGTTCAATTGACCTCAAGCTGCCCTAATTTTGCCAGGCATCCTCAAAATAGCAGCACCAGATATCTGTTAGTCTGTGCCTGTGATCTTTATAGTCCTTAGTGAAGCACTAAAACCTGGTTGTTTATATAGAGCTTTCCCTAGGCCTGGGGTGGATTAGCCTTAATTATATTTCACATGTTGTAAATCGCTAATACCATCGTAATTGTCTTGCACAGCACAGCTAATCCCCTACAGATCACCTGGTAGATAAGGATTGAATATGTGGTATCCCACTGAGTCATAAACTGAGAATGACAGTTATAACCCAATTTTCATTACTCGGAATTGGAGACTGATATTGTAAAATTAATTGCATAATTAGCTGTGTCCCATCAAGAGAAATTCACACATATCAATCATGGGTGAGTTACAATGGTCAGGGGCCTGACCAGCCGCATTAACCCTTCTTGGCCAGCCATAATTCATATATATACACGTCAAGTTTGGTCCCACTGTAAAACTAATTTCATGGGGCACAATAATTTAGGGGTTATCGGACAGTAATAGGTAAGAACATTAAGCTATGTGGATAGTTATGAATTTGACAGTTTGGGAGGAGCAGAGAAGGACATTGTAAAGGCTTAGCCCTCCTGCTCCCCAGGCTTGCCTTATTGGGCCAGCTCCTTGACACCTCCTAGAGGACTGACAAAAAGATGCGGCAAAGGCAGCTACGGAGGCTTTCTTTTTATCAAGAGGAGTCTTTCTTAACATCAGAAGGAGAAGCTTATGTAACAACCAAGAAGGGTTCACCTTTAACCTCCGGAAAGATTCTTCGCAAGCCTTACTTGGAGAAAGAGTCATTCAGATCCATCTTCTGTGCATTGAACTGGACTCTCTCCGAACTTATAAACCCAGGACTGTTACAAACTCTCTTTTTATTCCTTTTTTTTTTATTTACTGTTGTTATCGCTGTCTCTCTTTTTTAATATCTTTTTCTTTATATTTTTCCTGCACCGTTTCTTTTATTAAAGGACCATCTTAGAAATTGTTAAGCTTATCTCTACACTCTAAATAAGAACTTAAAGTAACCTCGTCTCCGTGAAGAGTACTACTGTATTGTAAAATATATCATATTACTGTCTGAAAGGATCCTATGCTTTGTTTAAGTTTTTGAAGTGTCACAGCATTTGCTGAGAATGGTTCGTGTTTCCGTTAAAACACGTGGTGGCATCTACTGTTTGGTGGGTAAAGGGTTAACAGCGGAGATAACCAACCCTAGTGATGATCGCTCTCAGTCTGCTGGCCTGAGATTGTTTTCCCATGAGCTGGGAAATCTCTGTGCAGGGTGAGGCTGGGAGTGGTATCGCCACATCCTTGTGATGGCTCGCTCAGTTCCCGGACTGCGTATAGTCACGTGTGAATTGACGTACAGTGGGTTCGGACTGGACCGCTCCATCGTGGCCAACATTGTTTTCCATCTTCTAAGTGTGCTCTACATAGATTGACATTCCCGTTCTACTCTACCTTATACCTTTTAAGTAACAGTTCAACACTTTAATGCTCAAGCCTTAAAGCCCAACTCCACCTCGAACCCTTTTCTAACATTTTAGATTTAGTGGTGAAGGGTTAGAGCTTCAATTGGGTTTTTATTTGCAACCTTCAGCGTCATTCAAGAGGGCATACTCTGACTGCAGGGCCCTCTGGACCAGCTACCTCAGGGGGCATTATCATGGTACCCTGCCCTCACAAAATGTCACCTCTCTGTTATATTATGGATTGCCCAGCCCAAAGAGAATTCAAAGAGGAACCAGTGCATTACGTGACGGATGAACTAAAAACATCTAAAAAAGTTAAGCATAAACTAAATAAAGTATAAAATACACCCTGGAGGAGGAGCTGGGCCAAGTGTTCACGGGGGAGCAAAGGCCCAAAGCCCTGTTGGCCACCCACAAAGCCTCCATGACCAACCAGACTCAAGAGCAGAGTTACAAAATCCTGTCCAGGTGGTACAGGGTCCCCAATCTCCTACATAAGATCAATCCATTAGTACCATACACCTGTTGGAGATGCGAGTCAGGGAGAGGTACGATGTCCCACGTTTTTTGGTTTTGCCCCAAGCTCAGACCCTTTTGGGACACTGTCAGGGACATCATAAATCAACTCACCATGACCGACCTGGGAGACCTGCCTGCGACCTACCTACTACACATGTCAGCTATGCCTATCACCAAATACAAGAGGTCTCTCACTATTCATCTGCTCTCTGCTGCCAAGGCGTGCATCCCCATGCTGTGGAGACAAACCACCCCCCCTACCATGCGCATGTGGTTTAAAAAGATCAACGACGTATATAGAATGGAAGATCTCACCTCAACTGTACATAACTCCGAGGTGCGCTTCGGCGCAACCTGGGGAGCATGGCTCCATTTCCGTTACTCCGATACATATCAGCGGGTCATAGCCTGGGTGCCTAGGCCGGTAATGCTACCCTGGGAATACGGGCTACTACCTATACACTTTCCTCCCTCCTTTCCCTTTCCTCCTCCCCCCTGCTGTTAGGGAAGTAGTTCCCACATATGTTTATTTTCCGATAAAACAATGTAGGAAAGACTCCTAGCGCTCCTACGATGTAGGATTTTTCCTTACAGTACGTAAGTGGAAATTCCACCTTCTCATTGCAACTGTTTCGCTTACTATGACTCTTCAGAAGGTAGTACTGACTGTTAGTATATCTAGATGCGGAAGGCTGATATCAGTGATGTTTAGTATTACGATGAATATGTTACCAATTCAATGGATATGGTGATTCACGTGTGCTTTGGAATATAATTGTTAAACAGATTGTGTCCTTATGAGTTGCAGGCCCGCTGTTGGAACCAAGCGTGATTCAGGAATGTGTTATTTTCTTATGTACCACAGCTTGAGCGGTACGCCGCACCCTGCCTATGTATGCACATTTTGAATTGTTTATGAATAAAGAGAATTTTTAAAAAAAAATACACCCTGGAAAGGCAGAGCTAGGCTTTAAAAAAAAAAAGGCTATGCTAAAAAAGACACTTACCTCTTTCTGAAAACACCTGGTTGCCTGGCCATTTTGGCTTCATAAAAACAAACTTTTGACGTCAAAGTGAGGTCAGGATTCCTTTCGGTTTGATAGCATAGAAACACGAGCCCAACAAAAAATACCTAGAAAACAATACAGGCAGATGTGGTTATTTTCTATTTGTAGGAGCTGTTAAATATTTTGTTCACCAGGGAATCCCTCGTTGATGCCTTCTCCCCTCCAGGGCCGATCTCTAAACCTGTGGAGTTTTTTGAGTGGATTTACCTGGAGGACTTCAAAGACCACCAAGAAGCCAGCGCCAACAAAAAGGCCCGGTTCATCACCTACTCCACCCGATCTGGATGCCGTCACCCCCTTACAGCCTGAGACCCTGAACAACATAACCCTTGACATTGTGATGCAGGTAAGTCCCGTTTCTGCTTAGGTGGGTGGCAGTGTAGCCCCTAAGCAATCAGGCCCTGGGCTTAATGCCTGTATGTTTGTATGTTTTCTATATGTTGATGGGAGTTAATTTTAGTAGTCAATGTTTTTGTATGAGAACTTTTTTTTCAGGCCACCACATCATCAGTAAGAAGAATTACTCTAGCAGGACGCATGTGAGCTAAATTTCGTAGCTCAGCAACACAACCAAATTGAGCACAACCAAGAGAGAGATTTACAGTATATCTAAACTCCATTTCTTTTTTTGTAGCTTTGGAGTGGGGGATGGTTAGAACCCCATATAGTCTTTTTTTCTGTCTGTAACCCATTAGTGATATGTCTCTCTCCACAAAAAGGGGAAATGCCTTAGTAGACATCTGTTATCGGAACAGGTGTCTCCTTTGGAATATTTACTCTCACCTCCTGTTCTGGTAACAACTGTAAAATGTTGAATATCTTATCACTTTGATCATTATCACTGATGAAGATAGAAAGTCATTTTTGTATTGATGTCTGCACTAGGGTTGCCACCTTTTCTTCAAGCGAAACCCGAACACTCTAACGACGCGCAGACATTTTTGTGGGAGAATGAGTCGCAGCTTATTCATATGTAAATAGTGCCACCCATTCATATGTAAATATCACAGTCGAGACTATTTTCAGTGGGGGCGAGCAGCCCCTATCTTAATTTTGGTTGCCCCTGTTGCTTGACATCGTGTGTCCGGGTTTCTGTTGCCATGAAACCCGGACACAGCATTCAAAACCCGGACTGCCTGGGTCAATCCTGGACAGGTGGCAACCCTAGTCTGTGCCCCCATTAGTGAGATTACCCTACTTCCTGTGTGGTCACCACAACAAAAAGAGAGGGCAATTCTCCCAAACAGAAACACAAAAAAATGTTCTAACAATCATGGTGACTATGCCCAGAGCTGAAAAAAGTAGTTTTACTTTAACCTTGTACATAATGAACTTTTTTACCCACAGGTCACATCCGAGCTTGTAGCCAAGTTGAATAGTTTGGTGTCAGATATTTGGGTCGTGTCACTTGTGTCAAAAGCTTCCAGTATACTGACACAGTTGGTGAACACCAGTGACCACTTGTTGCCAGAGACGCAGGTGAGTAGACAAAGCAGCAACACAGAACTGTGTCTCAGAATATTGTGGAGTTACAGTGTGTATACATTGGGTATAATTATATCTACAGTCTGTATCAGTGAGAATATGATCAATAGTGTAGGCAACCTTGGCAATCCAGCCCCCCTTCACATCAGAAGCTCCCTCTTTCACATCAGGAACCCTTTCAAATCAGAATCCCTCCCTTTCTCATGAGAGTTCCCAGAGCCTCCTTCACATCAGTCTTCAATCCCTCCTTTACATCACAGACCCACTACCACAAAATTGTGAGGCACCCCTAAGGAAGCCTGAAGGCACGCCAGGGTGCCACAGCACCCTGGTTGAGAAAGGCTGTTCTAAAACATAGCAAAGCATGAGCAGGCAAGGTGTGACACTACAAGCCATATGCCATTAAGCAATTCCCACTTTATTGCCCACACCCACTCTTTTGCCACGTCACTGTGGGTCCAGTGTTCATTTCACTTGGTGAACTACATTATTCTTCTCTGACCCATCAAGGTGCCCATCCTAATTATTTTCAAATGCTGACAACTATGCCCACAATTGAAAAAGGTCTGTTGACTTGAAGCATCTTCATTGGTTTTTGCTCATAGCAATGGTGTCCCTGGTACCTACATGGTATATATCCAGCGTGACCTATTCCCTCTTGACTGATCACAAGGCTCTTTTTATATACTTTAAAAAATAAGAGACATTTTAATAGGTCATATATAGTGTCTAGTATCGCTGAGAGTTGGGAAAGCTTGTATTGTTTTCTTGGTGAATTATCCCTCACTAGTAGTTAGTTCTAGTCTAGATAGGCCAAATGGTGCCACACAGGGGAGTAAAAGAACAATTATTTTTTTCAGTAAGTCGGACTATCAAAAAAGTGAACCTGTTGCTCTGGCTTATATGGGCAAAGTACCAAAAAAACAAAGTTTTCTTAGTTTTGGGCAAAATAGGGAGGGTTATGAACTTTTATGAATTATTATGAACTTTTTATATATTAAGTTCATGATTAAAAAATATATATTTTTATAAAAATGTAGGCAATATTAAATATGCCATATTGACCCTTTGCGTCCAGATGTTAGGTAATATTAAATATGCCATATTTACCCTTTGCGTCCAGCTGTTAGGTAATATTAAATATGCCATATTTACCCTTTGTGGCCAGCTGTTAGGTAATATTAAATATGCCATATTGACCCTTTGCGGCCAGCTGGTAGGTAATATTAAATATGCCATATTGACCCTTTGTGGCCAGCTGGTAGGTAATATTAAATATGCCATATTTACCCTTTGCGGCCAGCTGGTGGAGCTCTAGCCTACTCTTTACAGATTCACATGTTTAACTTTACAGCTTTGCTGAAAAAATGTCTGCTTTTTTTGTTTTCTTTTCTTAGGTCAATGCAAGTGAACTTCTACTTAGTCTCAGTGAGCAGCTAACAGGGACACTGATAGAGGATGTTAATGTCACCGAGGATGTTGTTGTTGATGCAGCTCAGTCACTATTTCATGCCTTTGATGCCACGATGAAAGCATCTTTGGAGAATTATGACAACTTAACATCTGATCAGGTCTGTTTGATCACATAAACTACTTTGTTTAAGCTACTGAGATATTTCCTTCATTGGCCAATTGGCCAGCACAAAATGTATTGCATATTGACTATTCTGACTCCGATTGTTGTATTAGCGATTTATCTCTTGCTGAGACCTCAATGCCTGGCCTGTATAAGCAGATATAACCACTGCGGACAATCCTTATCAGATAGCTGAACTCACCAAATACCTTTTTATCCACAAAGGTGCTTTATTTGAATGCAGCAGGGTTACACCAGATAACAGGATACAGCAGATGAATGAATAGACGGTATTTAAAGGTTGGAGATAGTAATATTTCCAAGCATGCAATGCAGATTAACACGTGGTCATGTTACTGTCAGCGGTGACACTAGACTAGTGGAGAAGAAGGGCGGAGAAGGGCGGACATTACACACAAGGGGAAATACATCACAGATGGGAGGGAACACAGAAAAACAATAACAGTAACCAGAACAACCACAGGATGTCAGTATATGAATTTAGCCATACAATATCAATGAGCAAATGGCTGAAAGGAGAACTATGAGGTGAGTGCTTTTCACTCACCTCATAGTTCTAGCCGACCTGTGGCAATGAGACTGTCACAGGTCGGCTCAGTAGATCGGGAGCGAACACATACCGGCGTTCGTTCACTTCTCGATCCTGGCATGGCTCTCTGCCGTGACAGGGGGAGGGGCTGGATTCCCCCCTCCCCGCTCCGATCCGCCAGTGCTGACTGGCGGAACGGACGGGGGAGGGGGCGGGTACAGCTGGCTCTGCCTCTAGATAGGCAGAGCCAGCTGTCAGCCACGCAGCTGGGCGGATCCCGGCACAATTGTCGGGATCCGCTTCAGCTGCGGCGTCTCAGTATACCGCGAGCAGCAGCTCGTGGTATACTGCGGCGTCTCAATATACAGCGAGCTACAGCTCGCAGTATACTGAGCCTAGGGTGACGGGAGGACGCTAGTTTGTGTCCTCCCGTTACCCTAAGGAGAACTATGGGGAAAAGCGCTAACCCCAAAGTTCTCCTTTAAGGAAAATAAACTTTATAAATTCTCATCTCACATTAATGTGAATATTGACTATGAATTGTCATATTTGATACAACCATTGTGGCAGCACATTGACCTATGGTATTTTTATGTATGTAGGTCATGTGAATTAGCACTTTGTCATCTCCAGCTCTGAGCTCCAGAGTTTTTTCTTAATTCTTTATTTATTTAAGGAAGAGTAATAGAATCAATTGCAGATATCAACAAGGTTTACGGAAGGCCAACAAGCATTTTGCAGTATGTCCAAAAGACGAGGTTATACAGTAGACAGGTCACTAGACAAGGCATATATGGACGACAGATCCAATAGCATAATAATAAGTAACTCTGTCTCCCCCCCACTTTTCCCATGTTTTCTTTTTTTCTCTAAAAATATACAATCACAAACAAGCACACCATGGGGTAAAATCGATCTTACAACCCCCATCTAATGGGTTGGACCTTAAGGTGAAAGAACAAAGGGATCAAAGAAGTGCTCCAGAGTTTAACTCAAGTTCTGTCTGCTCCAGTTACAGAAACCCAGGCCTGGTTTATTAAAAAAAAAATAATTATAAATATATATATATATTTATTTATATACATAATATATATATATATATATAGATATATATGAGTTCTACCCTTACTCTAGGCTATGGTGCCAGCTTCTAGGGGCCAGCGCCTTGCCATTTAGTTTTTTTAGATTCTTTTATTTATAGTATAAAAGAAAATGCAAAACTGTGGAAAGGTTTTCAAGCCTATAACAAAGAAGTGCAAGTGCGTGCAAAAATCAAACTTGTACAGAGGGACAATAAAATAACGTGCAAAGTAAGGTTGGCATAGTAATTTGAAGGAGGCCCAGCTGGTGTGACAGGCATACAAATCCGGCAATATGGCTAACACTTGTACTTCTTTGTTCTCCAGTAAAACAGTTGTAGAAATGAAGCGCAACATAAAATGGGCCATTAGTGCAAACTTGACCCCTATAGAAGCATGAAGAACAAAGCTTAGAATACACAGGAGAGAGGAGAGAAAAGCAGTAAACAGATATAGGAGAGAAATGGGTAAGACCTACAACGCAGCCCAGGCACGCATAATGCGCCTCGTCATCTTTAAATCAAAGCCAATCTATCTGGGACATCATAATATTGAAATATAAGTTAATTGCTTAGATTATTTTTAATTCTATTGACCTTCTTCCCTTCAGATACCTCATTGGCTAATGCAAGCATGGACATTGGGCACTCTCAAAATGCAAAATGCAAGTCCAATACTGTCCATAAATGACAGCTCCATTCATCCATGGACATGAATGCAGACTCTGACAGCTGCTGTTAACTAGGACTAAGCCAAATCACTAAATTATCATAGAAGCTGTAACAAGTAACTTACATTAAAAGTTGCTTTTGGCCTTTTTTTAATTCTGCAGCTTTCTGAAATATAATACCTGGTGATACTGTATGAAGATCAGGCACTTTCTGTTATAAAGTGACAACTGTGGTGTCACTCTGTCATATGCTGCCTGGAGGTGTCCACATGTGGCCATGCCTACACACATTGCGCAGGCATGGTCCACCATTGCCACATTCAGGAAGCTGGTCCAGGAGCCAGTTTTGGGAATGTAGACAGTAAGTAGCTAATAAAGGCTGCAGGACATCAGCAGCACTTGGATGCAAGAAAGAATGAGAAAAAAGTTAAGATAGCATTTTATGAGACACACTAAGATAAATGGGCCCTTGTTGCACATTAATGCAAGTTGACACTGCTAGTGTGAATAGGGCATTATGCTAAATTTTGTACAATATAGGTGTTCTAGTCCCTGATGTGAGCATTCTTTACCATATAGATTTTTATTGGTAATATCTCGAGGAACAGTACAATACAGTACAATACAATACAATACAAGGTGCCTGGATAGGAATGGCATCAGCAGAGTATATCAGAACAGAGGTGATAAATGATACAGCATCTGTATATGGCCCTCGAGCGGTGCAGTGGGTGCAAATAGGTGGCAAGCAATGTGGAGTCATAGTACACACTTATTCCAGATTAGCACAATAACCGATCTTGGTGCATGACATTTTGATCAACCTGAATATAAGTAGAGGTTCTGCAGTCACGTCTGGACTCAGGGATGCAATGGGTGGAGTGTGGAGCTCTTTTTGGAGTACTCGTATACGTGGGGCTCAAGAAGGTTATGTTATTGATGTGAGCATTCTTACAGCTTTACCTTTGTCTTTTATCTAGGTGGTTCATATCATAGACACCTCTGTCTCTTCCACGGATTACGTAGAGTGGGCATTATTGTCGCTTGGCAACTATTCTATTCAAAACCATTCCTTCTCCTCCAACCTGTCAAGTATGACAATGGCCAGGTAAGCACTTCTAATACCATTGGTGGATAAATATGTAAACATTGTAAGAGCTTATCACAATTGAATATTATTAAAATGAAGGTGGTAGCACAGTGAAGGTATTCCCTACACACAACTGACTTCCTATCTGAATGAATCCTGCCAGCAGTCTAAAGGGCAGCCAATAGGCATGCCTGGGTGGCAGCCCCATGCAGGCAAAAGCCCATAGGGAACATTGATAAGGTATGTGTGTTTCACTTAATAGTATTTTATCTCTGCTTACACATTTCTCAACAACAGCCTATCACAAGCAGCAGTGGAACAAGTTATTTAAGAACAGAAGTCAAATTCACTATCTCCCCAATGCCAATAGTCTCTCCATGCTATATAGTAGTACCCTCTCCCCCAATGCCATACAGTTGTACCCGTGTACGCCCATGCTATACTGTTGTACCCCTTTCTCTTTATGCTATACAGTAGCCCTCGTTTTCTCCATGACATGCAGTAGTACCTCTCTCCCCCAATGTCATACAGTAGTCTCCCTCTTCCCCCATGACATGCAGTAGTACCCCTCTCTCCCAGTGCCATACAGTAGTCCCCCTCTTTCCCATGTCATACAGTAGCCCACCTCTCTCCCCATGCTATATAGTAATTCCCCTTTTCTCCCTCTGCCATCCAGTGGTATCCCTCTCACCAGATGCCACCCTGTAGTCCTTCTGTCAATCAATGGCATCCAGTAGTCCATCTCTCACGCCATGCCATCCAGTAGTTTCTCTTTCTACCCAGTCCATTCAGTTGTTCCCTCTACCACCATGCCATATAGTGCTATTCTCCCACACTGTTCCCCTGCTCTGAGAATTACAAGCAATCTGGGCAATTTGAACATAACTTGTTACAACCAAGCTACTACCGTGTTTAAAAAATAAAAAAATTAGCAAAAAACGTGATAGCGTTTCTTTAATGTAATGGAGAATTTTATATAACTTGCCGCATTTTTTCAACTTAACGTCTGTCTCCTCCATGGAATGATACCATCAGATTAAAGCCTGAAGACCTGACAAGTGGATCATTCAACACGGATCCGCCAGCTCTCTGTAGAATCACCTTCCCCAGCTGTTCGATCCTGAATGCACAAGTCGGTGTGTATCAGGCTGTGAATGTCAAGGTGAGCCAGTGTGTGTGCCTCCGGAAATGGTAGTTGTGCTGCATGACAGCCTCCATATCTAGGCTTCCTTTAATGTCAGGCCACTCATTTCCCGTGAACTGATAGACCACATTCTCTCATATATCATTCTGTTTAACAAAATAGTTGCTTCCATTACATCTAGATGAGAAGTTATGTTTTCAAAATGTCATATCCATTTGCCGCACTGATAGGTCTCTTCTTCTTGTTTGGCAGGTGCTGGCACTGTCCGTCAACCCATTCAGTCACTTGAGTCCTGTGGAAATAGACGGGCCAGTGGTTAACATTGTGCTTGATGCAGCTGATGGTGTCATTGATGTTGTAAACCTCTCAAATGACATAGAGGTGGGTTGGGCTAATAAAAAGGACATTTTTCTCTTTCTTTTTAAATATATATGATTGTGATCTGTTTAAAGTGTTCCTGTGGTCAGACTCAGCACTAGGTTGATATAAAACTGTGCCCATACAGGGTTATTTAACTGCCACTTTGCACAACAGCACATATTTACATCCTCCTTATTGCCCTGCTGCTCAGGAGGGAAGAGTAAAACTTGGAACTTCCAAGTATGGGGAGCATGTGACTCACACCCCTTCCTTCCACATGACAGTGCTGGTGCTTGGTGATTGGCCACTCAGGCACCTAGTCACATGAGGGTAGAAAAAAGCCCTTAACCTTTTTTGGTTTTCACTTCTTGCAGAGCTCCCTGTTAGCCAGCTATACCTGTACACCCTAACATGCCGATAGAAACCTGGACTATGATGGTACCTGGTTCTGGTTCACCCTTCACCTGCTTCTTGTAAACTTCTATAAAGTTTAGGGGAAGATGGGGATGCATTGGCTACCTGTTTGCGTACTGCTTCTTACACTTGAAGGATTTTTAGCTTGACAGATGGGTGACCAATTACCTTTGCTTCATTGTCCAGATCAGTGGTGGTCAACTTACTAAATATAGGGGGCCTCATGTGCAATATTATATCATATTATATTCAGTGTATGTAATGCTACAGAAGACTGTTGGAATGTGCAGACTTACTACAAGAGTTGGCCAAAGATTATGGACATGCTACAAGCAAGGTTAGAGACAAGAGACAGAGATTTTAGACATATTATATGAAACCACAACTGGTCATTGACCATATAGAGCCTTTACAAAGCAATGCTCCCACATTTGTGCACCCTGCAGCTCCCATAAAAAGAGTCCCCTGTGCAGTGGTGATACAGAGAGCACATAATCTGGCCTCATTAAAGCAGGACCCAGGTTGAGAAAATCCCCACATCACAGTTCTTATGACACAGAGCCACAGTGGAAGTCCGGGAACGCTTTATACTATTTAGGTCACACACTGATTAGGTTGGCGAAGGCACCCACTGCAGGCGGGGAAAACAGCAACTACTGGCTGCCAATGTCCAAGTTCCAAAGATACCTCTACTGCCTTCGGGAGGCAGGTGGAGCACCAGGGGTCTAGTTATATAATACCCAGCATGTGAAGGAGTGTGGTCCATTGTACTGTTCAAGTTAGGGATGAGGTGTGTTATAAACATAAATGCCTTCCAGAAAAAAACTCAAAGTACCTACCAGTAATGATAGTATATTGTGGTCTGCTAGTTTATAACATTCATTTATTTGTAGATTGTGCTGGTGAAGAATCAGAACTCACCGGTCAATGAGTCAAAGATGAGCTTGACAAAGGACAAGAAAATAGTGCTAAGTGTAAATGTGACCTCTGATAACCATACCATAGTGCTGAAAGCACAGCCGGAGATCACGGCGCCAATTACTCTCTACCTTGGGTTCCAAGGACAACCCAACAGCAGCTTCTTCCTGCAGAACTTCTCCCTTCCTGATGGTAAGGATGATGATTCTGGGTTATTCTGGGTTATAGATGTTTAGGAGAGTCCTTAATTGAGGATCTAGGTAGCACTCTCTGTCATCAGCAACTAAGACCCAATAGCTTTTGTTGCTCAGATTTATGATAATTACAGATTCGTACGCACATCTAAAGGGATGCTGGAGATGCTTTGTTGCAATTTTTTTTTAAACAAAGTACAGTTAACGGGACTCTGTCTTGAAAGTAACCTCCCAAACCCTCTTGTCACAGGTGAATTCCAACTTGTTCTGACATACAGAACTCAACATGTCTTGAGTGCCATAGCTTGCCCACTCCTTTTTGTCTCTTGCACATTTTTATAGCAAGCCAATGAGGCCACCCATCATAATGAACCAATGGGAATGGGTTTGGAAGAGGCTTAATGGCAAACTCTGACACTACCCAGAAGTGTCTGCTTTGCCTTTCAGAACAGCCTATAGCATCTAGGGCAGGGGTCGGCAAACTCCTGGCATTCCAGCTGTGGTGAAAATAAAAATTCCATTGTGCATCTGCCTGCGTCCCTAGCCTTATAGCCGTGAGGCAGCAGGGGGAAAGTTTGGGGGGAGAGTGTGCAGGGGCGTGGCTCAGCTCTTGCTCCAGTTGGCATCCCGCTCAGCTCCTGGCAACCAGTAACATCACTGGTTGCCAGGAGCTGAGCGGGATGCCGGCCAGAGAGTCCCAGGTGGCTAAGAGCTGGGTGGGGAGATGTGTATGCCCCTCACACATCTCCCCACCCAGCTCTTAGTCACCTGGGACGCTCTTGCCAGAAAAGGGGTGGCAGTCACACTGCAAACATTGTGCAGTAGAGAGACCATGCCGTACTGCCTACCACCCCCTAATGTGACCCTTGCAATGCCTCATGGGACTTGTAGTTGCACCACAATGGAGAGCCACAGTTTGCCTACCCCTGATCTAGAGGAACTCTACAACTTGAACTAAGCTTTGACAGGTGAAAGTTAGAGCGGCAGTGCTTAGACAGGAACTGCAACATGGATTCGTATCAATCAAATAAAGTTTTATTTAGTTTTAAGACTGTTGAACTGGAGATGCAATCATTTGTTCTTTTGGAGCATCTCGGGGTATCTGCAATTTCTAACTGCAGCAGTTATGTTTTCCCCCCCTGTCTGATATCTAATCAGAACTGATTTCCTTCTCAGGGCTTTGTTCCAGCCCCCTCTAATTCTTTTTCAGACTAATAAACGTTGTCTTGCTTGCTTTTTTAAACTTTAGAATATAGTAGATGGTGCTCTTTATATCACAAAGCTGTATTTTTTTTCCACCATCAGATGGGTTATACACCTGGGTGTTGTCGTCGGACATGTTTATTAATGGCACCGGCATTTACTATATCACCGTGACAGTGACCAATGGAAGTGTGTGGGCACAGAGGACATCTCTGGACATCACAGTCAGCCTGTTTGCCAGTCAATGTGTGTTCTGGGATGACAGTATGAGAGCTTGGAATGAATATGGCTGCCATGTAAGTGAGGAATAAGATTTACTAAGTGTGATCATAGTGACTTACTGCTAAAGCAAAAAGACGATAAAAGTATCGGCACATCTATTATTCTCCACTGTGCAAAAAGAGTGAGAAAAGCCTACTATAGTAGGGGTAGCCAAACCATCATACAGTATATTTCACCCTATACAGAAACAGTATCCTTTTTCAGTCTGTATCTTTCCTCATAAAGCCATCCTTGAGCTCCAGTCCAATTACCTCACCTAGCATGAGATGATGTAATCAGTCTGCTGCAGGCAGGAGGAAGCATTTCTTCCTCATCAGTCATCAGACTGTACATTGTAACTGAGGGCCCATTCATACCACATCCAGATCATCTCCGGAGCAGACCAGATTGTTTCCGGACCCAAAATGCATCCTAATGTATCCCTATGCTATTTCTGGCCTCTGTTCACACCAGCGCAGTCCGTTCCAGACCAGACCAGAAAAATACTGCATGTCTCATTTTCTCTGGTCTGGAATGCACTGGAACTGCGGGCAGGTTCACACCATTTTCCGGATCAGATCTGGTCCGGAAAATGGTGTGAACCTGCCCTGAAGCAAGTCACTGTAAGCAGCAAAAAACAAAGGAGTCTCTACTCCTTCCCCACTCTATTCAAAAAAATTAAAAGTTCTGGTTGGAGCTGGGCTTTAAGAGGATGAAAAGTGCACCAGGAGAATAAAGTTCTATGTGAACAACAGCTTAGCTACCAGGAAATACACAATGTAGTACCTGACTCATATAAGAAGCCAATGTGTGGTCCCCTAATTGAAATGTTTGGGTGAATTTATACATTAGGAGATGTTTTATCTTATTCATGGGATATGATTTATTACCTACTCTATGCTTCTACTATATGTCTGCAGGTTGGTGCCCAAACTACACCTTCCGAGACCCACTGTCTGTGCAACCACCTGACCTTTTTTGCCAGCACATTTCTGGTCATGCCACACGTGGTGGATCTCAGCGACAGTCTAGAGCTCTTTGCCAACGTAGCTAATAACCCTGTGGGTTTGGCTTTGCTTGGCGCATTAGTTGGATTTTTCCTGATTGTGGTGATATGGGCACGAAAGAAAGATCAAGAGGACCTGAAGAAGGTAAGCTGAACAGAAGTTTATGATGGTTGACATAAAGGGTGAACATAGTTGGGCTTGTTCATGAAAGTCATATAAAGCACAAGTAGAGGTGCAGCACATAGCAGTCTCATTTTAGCTTTCATATCCGAACACACACTGAGAAGATATAAGATGGATTTTGACTGGTTACTAGAAGCCACACCATCTATGGTCATCTTTTATAAAATTCTCTGAAGAGCTATCTGTCAACTTCCAATTTTTTTACTACCGTTATCTAATTTCCTGAAGGGCATTTTAGCGCTGTACACTTCATTACACCAATACATATAGTTATTTCACACATTTTAATAAATGAGGCCCATTGCTTGCATTCAAGCTGGTGCTATAATATAGTGAGACTTAGTTCCACTAAAACAAGAGGGTGTAACTGAGAGAAATGGCTTAGTAGGTGTTGTGTGTTCTCACACATTTAGAGATATTGAATACATTTCCAAGGATTTTGTAATTTTTTAAGCAATGACGTAACTCCTGAGAAATATAGACATTACTTACAACTACCCTGGACCTGTGCTTGTGCCAAAACAACCACAATATTTTGTTGGCTGTTTTTTTTTTATACACAGTTAAAAACAGACAATGAAAAAATGAAATTAAAGTTAAAAAGATCTAATACACAAATAAGGAAAAAACCACAAAAAGGGTCTATTTATTAATGTTTTCACCTACAATTCACACATTTGTCACATGAAATTCAACATTGATACAATGGAAATCAGACAATGCTAAAAAGAACCAAATGGATTAAAACAGCACTGGGACAGTGGCCATTTGTCCCAGTGCTGTTTTAAAATGGCAAGGGGGCCCGGAGACTCTTATGGGTCCCAGACAGGTTTTAGCGATTGGCGACATCTAGCAGTAAGCCTGGGAACAGAAACGATCATCTTTAATCTTGCTAAACAGCGCTCCATAAGAGTGCTTCTTGCAGGTCAATGTTTGCATTGTGTTTACATTGGAGGTTTGATGACATGACTGTTGAAGCTCTTTCTATAGTGATCTATTGCTGGCTGATTGCAGCTAGGCTATTCCAAAGTTACAATGCATACACATATGCATATCACTTTGAAATTTACCATTCAACAAACATGAAAGTTGCACTAATATTATAGAATTTTAACAAGCAGAATTTAATGATTATAGTTTGGGGTAAATTTATGGGGGTGTGCAAATTATGTAAAAGTTGCATAGGAAAAAAATACAGGAAAATTCATTTTTGTCAAAATATAATCTTTATTTGTTGAATTTTCAACATAAAAAAATTAAAAAGGGACATACATAGACCGCAGTTTGACAACTAAATAAGGGGGAAACAGCCCCCTGATTAGGGTTTTAACATCCAGCAGGTCAAACACAAAAAAATACTACAAATACAACAAGTGGGTAAACGACCAGAAAATGCAATTTTTTACATTTTTGACTATTTATTTCTAGAAAATAAAAATGTAAGTTTCCAAATCTGCTACCAAATGAAGGCCCTATCTGTCCCCAAAAAATTATGTATAATACATTAGGATAGACTATGAACGCTACAAAAAATTGGGGACTCATGGGGATTAAGGGAGAAAAGACCCTGGGACTCCAGCTGTTTTTAAACATATTTTTGATTTAAAGTATAAAATAACTGATGTACATTAAATAAATTGTATTAACTTGATGTCTTCTTTCCCCTTCTAACAGGTTAGAGTAGCCATTCTTACTGATAACGACCCCGCTTTTCACTGCCGATATATGATAAAGATATGTACTGGTCACCGTATGGGATCCGGTACTACATCTCAGGTATGTAATATGTACATCTCTACATTCTTGTTGTGTACTGAAGTCTTTGTTGAGACTATCCCAGATTTGCTACTGATGTAACATTTTTACTTAGGCTCCATTCACACCAGATGTGTTGGCATCCGTTTTTCAACGGATGCCAACGCAAGGACATCTGAAAATGAAAGGGAGTGAATGGAAGTAGTTCACACCAGTGCCTAGCGTTACGCTGCCCTCCGCTAAAAAAAAAAAAATTAGAGCAGGCTCTGCATTTCTATAGCACAATGCAGTGGACCGTGTGAGATTTAGCTTCAAATGGTAGCGCATTAAGGACATAGTCAACTCGCAAACATCTTCTTTTTAGGGCTTCCCGCCCACTTTTATCGAAGGTTCATGCAAGTTTTCCCTCACAGGGGATTCTCCAACTTAAGAACACAACTTTGTCTTTGAGCAAAATAACATTTTCAGAAGTCTCACCGACTTTAGGTTATAACTTTAATCCGCTCCCAAACAGGCTGCATCCAGCTGACTTGCAACACAGGCTGTGTCCAGCTGACTTGCCACACGGGCTGTGTCCAGCTGACTTGCCACACAGGCTGTGTCCAGCTGACTTGCCACAGAGGCTGTATCTAGCTGACTTGCCACACAGGCTGTATCCAGCTGACTTGCCACACAGGCTAGTTCCAGGATGGAGTCCGCCTAACTCCTGGACAGACACCTCCCTTGTCCAGGATCCCAGTTATAATTTAGAAAACCTGGAAAGAATTGTAAAGCCAGCTCTTTTCTGGTAAAAGTACTGGAACTGCTCAGTCCCTCTGGCTGAGAGTCCTGGTGACCATTTTGCCAAACTACATAGTGGCATTGCCACGCACTGCCACAACTGGTAATGTATGTCAACGCAAGGCATAACCAATACCAATAATACTTATATAGTGTTAAATATAAACCCAAAAAAAAACATCCCCTCCCACCCGCCCACAAAGAAATGCAACGTATAGCAGTGCAACAGATGTCAACGCACAAGGCAAACTCAAGTCAACATACCTCCATTGACTCACGTTGTTAGCTCAGATTCCGGTGTGAATGCACCCTATATTAAGATTGTCAATACATGGAAATGTGTGTGTTGTCTGTTTATTGTGCATAGAGACATTTGGTTGGTCAAGAGCTGAGCGTATTGACCGTGCCCATCATATGACACTGCTTCATTGCAATCCATTAAATACAAAACTGTCCAATTGCTTCTTTTTCTATTTAAACTCAAGGCAATTGCTTGGAGGTAGAGAAAAATACCTGTACACTAGTCTATCATCTACAGATATGATTGGATTATTTAACACTAAAACTGAAATACTACATACTGGGCACCTTAAAATTTACTGTTGTCCATATTTCTGTAGACTTTAAATCAAACACCTAAAAGTGCAATGACTCTTTTTGTCTTCAAGAATTATTTTCTATATGTTGTGCAGCCACAATTTATGTCCTACCTCATTTCTTTACACTTCACATATATCCCATCAGGTGGTCCTAACTCTGTATGGATCTGAAGGACAGAGTGACCCACATCTTCTAACAGATTCTGGGAAGGAGATATTCCATAGAGGGGCAGTAGATGTCTTCCTTTTGAAAACCAGGCCCTTGGGGGAGCTACACAGTATGAGGCTGTGGCACAGTAACTCCGGCAGCAGTCCCTCCTGGTGAGCGCCATCATAGAATGGTTTGTTAGTTGAAAAAAACTCAGCTTAAAGTGGACGCATCAGATTTATTTTCATTGTTAAGTCCATGCATGCTACATAATGTGAAAGTGTAATACTTTCAGGTATTTATTACCTCTCACAGACATTACAGTTACACTAAGGCATTGTCAGGACATTACCCCTGACAATGCCTTCCTCCACTTGTTTCTGTAGAAAGCTGGAGCCATCTTTGATCAGGCACCATCCAGGGTCACCATCTACGGTACTTCCTGGAATGAGCCCCCGCCTCAGAGATGACACATTAATGTAAACCCCGATGCCTGTGCAGTTCTTGGCTGTGTATACAAATGGCGAAATAGATCAACCCATGCTCCCGCCTTTCACCTTGTGGCTTTCTTCAAAGTTACAGTGTCTTGCAGTTTGATCACCCCTGGGGTAGATGAGTGAGAAAATGCTTCCTTCTGCCTGCAGCTGACTGATAACATCATCTCAGCCTAGGCAGAGTCCCTCAACTGGGACATAAGGATGGCTCTTTGATATCAAAAGCTGGAGCATTTTTTTTTCTTAAGTATACTGCTACTGAATATTGTGACATCAACTGTTTTTTCATGCCAACTTGTAAAGTTGCTGTAAGGTTCACTCTAAGCCCTCATTCACACTAGAAACGGCCAGCACGTACAGCTTCGTGCTGCGTGCATGGCTGTATCGCTCCGCTCCCGGGAAGGACAGGTGCTGCGTGTGATTAGTACGCAGCTCCCGTCTTTCTCTTTCTCTATGGGACTACGCGGCCGTACGCCCCCCTAAGCTCACCCCAAGTGCAGCTCCGTACAGGTGCATGTTTCCTAGCACAGAACGGATACATCCTGTCCGCGTACGAGTACGGACACCCGCACGGACGTGCAGTGCGGGTGAACGTAGGGCGGCATATGGCCACGTAGTCCCATAGAGAAGGACGGGGGCTGCGTACTAATCACACGCAGCACCTGTCCTTCCCGGGAACTGAGCGATACGGCCGTGCACGCAGCATGGAGCTGTATGTACCAGCCGTTTCTAGTGTGAATGAGGGCTAACTCCTGGAATACTAAAAATAAAGAACAAACTCCAACAAGTAAATCTTTGCTACCTTCACACCACCTTGCACATAGTATCTGTCCATGGGACAATGAAAGTTGCCTTTGTATAAACCTTTGAGTTTTGAACAACATATTGAAGTTGTAACACAAGGGTTTGAGAAAGGGTTAGGCACCCAAAAATAAATGTTTTATTAGATTAATACATGAGGTATACTATTGTATTATATTTTTACATTCTTTAATTTTCAGTCTTGACCATAACGAAGAAAGAAAATATGTACAAAACCACTTTACATTCCATTTAAATCAAAATCCCGGCTTTGCCTCCTAATTGCCAATCCCCCTTCCCTTTCCTGGCAACACCCTGTAGTATGTTTTGCCTTTTTTATTTTTAATACTTAATATTTTTAGATTTCACTTGACCTGCTGGGTCATCCTTTTTTGGCACTGGGTGGCCCTCTAATGATGCAGAGGGTGTCACTGACATGATGACATCAAGGCCACTCTCTGCATCAAGACACTGTGAATAAGGGGTGCTCTTGTCCTATGACACCCCGATAAGACAGTATGTCCTCAGTCTTCCTGAACGGAATGACACTGGACATCATTAAACTGGGAAGACTGAGGACAAAAAGGAGGACAGCTCTGGATTAAAGGTTATCATTACAGCCTGAGATAAATTTGTATCCTGTAAAACGGCTGGAGGACCATTCTCTTAAAAAAAAATTTGCCTTGACTTGAGCTTTAACGTCATGATGACTAGTATAGATAGTAAATAGTATAGATAAAGGGTTAGATCAAAACTGCCATTGAGCATGCTGTGTATTTTAATTTTACAGCTGTGTGAATATTCTTTAGACTGCCCATTGAGGATTGCTATTTTGCCCAGTTTGTCCATTGAAATGTCTATAAATTTTAAAATGGACAACCTTTTAAATAAGATTACTTGCTACGCTTCATACCTTAGAGATCTGTGATCAGCAGAATGCTACTGACATTGTGTAGATTGGATTTTTAGCTATGTCATATGTTTTGGTCCATCTCCCATTATTGACATAACCAATTATAGATTTTGCTATCACTGCTCTCCATGACAGGTACGTTCACCGTGTCACTGTGACGGATCTTGCTGCCCAGAAGACGTGGTATTTCCTGTGTGACTCCTGGTTAGCGGCAGATCTGGCCGATTGTCAGCTGGACCGGATCTTTCCATCAGCCTCTAAAGCCAACTTGATGTCTTTGAGGTGAGGCTGGTATAATGAAAAGATAAGAGATGAAAGAGGGAAATGTTCACAGCATTATTTAAAGGAAAACTCCACTTTTGTTAAAAAAAACATAGCAAATATTATTGCTACATTTTGTAATGTAATTGTATTAAAAATACCTTTCCATTTAAATATGAAGCCGTTGTAATTTTCTAAAACTTAAAAAAATTTAATGCAATATGGCAACCTGTAGGGGTTCTGTACAATGTTGGTATATCGGATGCTCACAGGAATGTAATTTTCTGCTTGTGTGATTGGCTCACAGATTTTCCCAGAAAGTTGCACTAAGATACAAGTACAGTTTAGGCATCTCCTAAAAGAGAAATGTCATTTTTGGTGAGATACTCCCTACGGCCTAATTACTTTTAATGGGATGCAGACACTGCAACTTTCCTCATTAGAACACTAAAAGTCCACCATGTAGTTATACTGAACCCAGATCCTCCAATCGAGGAATCAGACTGGAAAGGACATGGTAAAACAAACAGCTTTTTCTTCAAAACAGAAAAAGGTAAAATTATGGAACGTTTAAAATCCTTGCAATGCACTTTGATCAACCAGAATGGATTGCTTTTTTCTCAACAGTGGAGTTACACTTGTTTCTTATTGGCTGGATATCCTATGGGCTTTTTTCTTCTATCTGATGTTACATCACTAGGTAATGGCAGTATTTTCAATATGAAGCTATGATCAAGAACACAGGGACATGGCTTTACACTAGCAAAAGAAAAGACCAACCCTTGAAAGTCTTATTTTAACAAATGAGTAGATGATGCTTGGAACAGACTTCCAGCAGTGAGTCAGTTTAAAGTAAGTGAATTTAAACATGTGTTGGGACTAACATAGATCTAAATTCAGAAAAAAAGGTTAAAAACAGAAAAACAAAAGAAGAAAAGAAAAACTAAATAAAACAAAGGAGCTGACTCGATGGACCACTTGATCTTTTCTGCCATCACTCAATGGATCACTTGGTCTTTCCTGCCATCACTCAATAGACCACTTGGTCTTTCCTGCCATCACTCGATGGACCACTTGGTTTTTTCTGCCATCACTCAATGGATCAATGGGTCTTTTCTGCCATCAATCAATGGACCACTTGGTCTTTCCTGACATCACTCAATGGCCCACTTGGTCTTTCCTGCCATCACTCGATGAACCACTTGTTTTTTTCTGCCATCACTCAATGGACCACTTGGTCTTTCCTGCCATCACTCGATGGACCACTTGGTCTTTCCTGCCATCACTCGATGAACCACTTGTTTTTTTCTGCCATCACTCAATGGACCACTTAGTCTTTTCAGTCATCACTCTTCTATGTTTCTATTATATACCTGCCACAAGTCCAAGAATCCCAAATACAGTTCCAGAGTGCGGGTGAGAGGGCTTCACTTGAGATGATTAGGTAGTGGATAAAGTACACAATGTACTTGCCATGTTGTACTAGCACACAGATTTTATGGCCTGCCAGTTTGCCAGTACTCTTTTGGTTGTTGGAAAAAAATTGATTGGGGTATTGTATGAATATTTTCCCTTTACCCTGAGAGAGTCTCACATTGTGGAACAGTAACTCTTGCAGCAGTCACTTTTGGCAAGTGCAAACATCAGATGATGCCATGATCATTGGTAAACGGACTCACAATAAAGTGGACCTAGCATCAGATCTTTCCCTTCTCTCCCCCCTAAAGGTGTTACATTTGGGGGCTGTCAGTCCTATGCGTGACAGTCATGACATGCTATGATAAAATAGCAACCACTAAGTAAAACACATATCTCTGGCCATGATGTTAATAGCTGCCCACTGAAGAGTGTTTTACTCCAGAGAGACAATAGTTCTTTCTTGGATCACCTACAGACAAAAAATATGTTGATTTTAATGCTTCATTGCTGTATTTTCCCATCAGCCAAATGTGTAATTTCATACCACTTTCTATTTCTAGGTATCTGCTCTTTTCTGGCTCCGTGGAGAAATTTCTTAAAGATCACTTGTGGTTTTCTGTGTGGACTCGCTGTGCCTGGAGCCCGTTCACCCGGGTGCAGCGGATCTGCTGCTGTATGTGTCTCCTGTTCAGCAGTCTGGTCATTAATATCATGTTCTGGAATAATCACTCAGATGAAGACTCACAGACAGGTACTTCTGTATAGGGCCTATGAAGTCAGCTCTGAGCGGCAAATATATGGGCTTATTCAATAACAAAAGTCAAAAGGACAAAGCACATAGTACCCTTGGCACCCAAACAGAATGGATGTTGTAGCTGTCTGACAGCAAAGTAAGCTCTAATTAAATGTCAGAGTTGTCCCTATAATTAGACAGCCTGAGGCTATTGCCTCAGCCGTCATCTCTTTGGGTGACATGGGGGAGCCAGCAGGCAGAGCGGCATGGCCTCCCTGCTGCACAATGTTTGTGCCTACTGCCCCCTTTTTGGCCAGAGCATCCCAGGTTGCTAAGAGTCAAGTGGTGAGATGTGTAATGGATATTCAAATCTCCACAACAAGTTCTTAGCAACCTGGGATGTTCTTACCGCCATCCCGCCAAGTAAGGCGCCCCCCACCCCCGGCCACCTCAGGCGGCAAAAAGGCTAGGACCATCCCTGGCTAGAGCCTATAAAATGTTGCACTTAGCTCTTTGCTTTGTTTATTGAAAAAGACTGTTAGACCACAGATAATTTTCTTGCAGGGCCAATGTCCTTCTCTCTTCTCTGTTTAGAGCTCGCTAAAGCATGAGGCTGTATATGTATATTCATCTCGTACCTTTTTCTACCCCAGCCCTCCCCAGTCTGCCAGCACACTTACCTGTCAGCAACGCATGTCCCCGCCGACGGTCCCGAAGCGATCCTCCGTTCCCTGAACTTCGTGGCTGGCTCCTTCTGCCATCAATCAAACTGTTGGCCGGAGAAGAGGGGCGTGGCCTGCCACAGGGCTGTGTGTGTCTATGGAAGCACACAGCCACTGAAGGCACGAGCGCGCACGGGTGCCTCCATTAGCGAATGGAGGCACCTGTGCAGGGGGGAGGGGGGAAGAGCGCTGTGGGGACCCACTTGAAAATGAGGAATTTAAAACTTTTAAAGAATAACGGCAACATCCTCAGACAAAGGTGGGCCCCCTTGTAGCAAATATTTTTTCAAAAAGGAAACTTTAATATCACTCTAAGTCTTTCCCTTCTCTACTAAAAAAAGCTTTTATTTCGGTGTGTTTCTTTTGGAGATTTTCCCTCATTTCCTGTTTGGGTATTCTGTTGTCACCATGACAGCAAGTGAGGAAAAATCTCTCTGGAGCTGTGGACAGAAGCGAAAACTCCACAGGTGTTCTAATAATTCCCCACTCTATCCAAAAGTAAAAAATGGAAGGTTACGGCTGAACGTACACTTTAAAATGAGCATTCTTATCTAGCACCAATATCACAATAAAAATAGTCTGCACTCTAATGCAACACTGTAAAGAAAGTTAGCAATAGTATTTTTGTGCCAGGTATTACTGACCCAAAAATGTAAAGGGATGCTGACCCATCAAATAATGAGCGTTTCTTTAAAAAAAAGTAAGAATTGTAGGAAAATTGTTTTTCATCTCCCATACTGCAGAAAGAACTATAACTTTAGACTCTTGAATTTGGTGCAATTGTGCCGTATGATTCTGTTCATTTCCTCTCTCACTACAGGGGAGTTCCTCATAACTTTTACCCAAATTAGGATCAGCTTTCAGTCCTCAGCCATTCTGCTGCCGGTGAACCTCTTGATCATGCAGATGTTCCAGCTCATCCAGGTGCAGGTCAACCAGGTGAACCCCAATATAAATAAACTGCGGGTGTCCCTGACCACAAAACCACTGGTCAAGGAAGCCGTTGCACAGCAGCTACTCATGGTAAGTAGACATGTGCGATTCGGTTCGTTCCGAAATTAGTTTCGGACTAATTTTCGGAAATTCGGAGATTAGGATGCATCCGAATTCCAAATTACAGCTAAGACGAATGCAAATGAATCCGAAATTCCAGATTTCCCGAAATTCGTTATTGGATGAATTTCGTTGCAGCAAAATGACATTAGGAAAAAAAAATTATGGTTAAAGGTTCAGAATCAATAGTCTAGTGGTTGGCGTACAGGTTTGCCATTGTCAAGGTTGCTGGTTCTAATGGTACCTTTGCTTTTGAATTGGCATTCTCCTAACATTCCTACCAGACCTAAAGGGTCTGGTATGAATTGGGGGGGAACCTCAGGCTTTTTTTTTTCTTCATCTTCTGCAGACTGTAAGGTCACGTGCCCTCGGCATTGGGAGGGTGTCCCCATGCCGATGGGGACAAGTGCCTCTTCCCCACAACCCTTACCCGATGGTTGTGGGGGTTTGCGTGCAAGGGGGCTTATTTGCATCGGGGTACCCCTTTAAATAAGGGGGCACCCAGATGCCACCCCCCCATGTGAATGAGTAAGGGGTACATGTACCCCTACTCATTCACTAAAGGGTTAAATCAAATAGTTAGTAAAAAGTCCAGACGTTTGACAAAATCCTTTAATTGAAAAAAAAAAAACAGTCAATTTTTTACTATTCCTTTATTAAAAAAAATGTTTTTAAATGGCTCCATCGGTGTAATCCAGAGTCAATCAGGATGCAGGACCCCTGCCGACCCGCCGAAATAAAAAAAGTCCCGCCGCAGGAAGCCCGTCCGATCCCGACGAAAACTAGCCGCAAATAAATGACATTCTTCAGTCCGAATGTCAACAGATGGGCGGAGCGAGTCATGACGTCACGGCTTGCTCTGCCCATTTGACATTCTCAGCTGTCAAATGCTACATATTGCATTCATATATATCAAATGCTACTATGGTTAAAAGTTCAGAGTCAATAGTATAGTGGTTAGCGTACAGGTTTCCCATTGTCAAGGTCTTTTTTTTCATCTTCTGCAGACTGAAAAAAAAAAATCATTTTTTTTCCCCCTAATGTCATTTTGCTGCAACGAAATTCGACCAATAACGAATTTCATCCATAATCCGAATCCGAAAAACGAAACTAAACTCATTTTTTTTTTCTTTGTTTCAAAATGAAACTAAACTAAACTAATTTTTTGCTGGTGTACATGTCTAATGGAAAGGATGCAAAATAATTGAGGCAAGGATGGAAATAGAGTGGAATAAGATGTTTTGGATTGAATCAAAGGCCAGCTTCTGTGGAACCCCAGTAAAGTGATTTGTGTGTGTGATTTTTTTTTTTAACTCCATCCATGTGATGCTTCTTTGCCTTGCTTCTATAAAGAGTTAGTGTAGAAGCAATCAAAACCCAGTCTACTAAACTCTACTAAAGTCAGAAGAGTCCAGATGGATTCTGCTTGGTTGCTACGTGTTACTGCACGATGAAGGGTGTGGATTTCTAAAGTGACACTTGAGTATAAACAGCAGATACTTCAAGGTGCCTGCACTGTAGAGGGTTCTAGGGTTCTTGGGATTTCTCTGTCTCATTTACCAATCAAAGGTGCTGGGTGCTGGTCCTAGTTCCACCACTCCTGAGTATATGCCTTATTATTGATCAGCCATCAAAATTCATAAAGCACATGAGGTTGGACGGCAAGCACCAGTGACCAGGCAGTTTGTTTGGTAATTGTACTACAGATCATCTAGGGTTTTGGGTGTTTAGGAATGCTGTTCAGGGGACAGCTTGCTGTACCATTCATTTCTAATGGCACCCCAAACGCGTCCGGCAAGACATGCAGTTTTGCGTCGTGCTTCCACGCACAATCATGACTGTAAAAGCTGCATCACGCGCATCGCATACAATAGTGCAGGAGCCTTTTTGCCGCGTTAGCCACTTGTATATAACCCCATTGAAATCAATTGGGCCGTGCGGTAAATGTGGTGCGCAAACACACGTTCCCAGGACGCACGTTACCGGGTGCAGGTGTGAACCAGGCCTCAAGTTCCAATAAACCTACAAATTTGTTATTCCATGCATAAGGATTGATACTAACGCTAATGGAAAAGCATTAATGTATTTATCCAGCAATGGTCCTGTACCATGTAAGCTGTTGATGAAACCAGAAAGTATGCAATTATAGGGATACCATTTATTGGCTAACTCATTAGAACATCAAGCCTGGCGATGAGACCTATTGCATTTTGGAAGCTTGCATATTCTTCTTCTGAATTATCTAATATATGATCTCATTTGTACTCCACGCGTAGTTTAGCAATTTCTATGCCGGAATAACTTAGTAATGCTGAATACTGAACTATTTTCTCCTCCTTTATGCAGGATATAAAAGACTTTGCAGATTTTTTGCAGAAATACATTGTCCAAGTTCTTGGTGATAGCTCAGAGGACTTACCAACTCCAAATAGTGATTCCTTTATTGGGTACATAGAGACAATTTATCAAGCGCTCAAGAATTATGTGTGCGTTCAAGGAGTGAGTCATGATAAGACCCAACGTGTGACTGGTAAGTCATACTCTTGCCATATATATCTTACAACATTATGTTGTTGTAATGTCTCAAGTCATAACACTGTAAAGCATTCATTTTGTAGCAGGCAGGAAGTTATAAAACAGTAAAGGTAAAGTAGCTGTGTTTTTTTTGTTTTTTTTTTATTAAGTAATAAAGTTTTTCTCTTTTTTTGGGAAATGTGGGGTAAGGTTCATTTCTTTCCTTAATGTTCACTGTTATCTGGGACCCTGGAAGTGCGATGGGCAACTACAGTAACTGAGCCTATTACATCTCTTAGAGCAGCATTTCTCAACTTGGGTGCGTGGCACCCTGAGGCGCCTTCTGGCTTCCTCAGGGGTGCCTCAAAAGTTTTACCAGCACCATGGAAATTAATGATACTAATCCAATGAGGGTGGGATCCATTCAGAAAAGGACCGTTCTCCTCCATCCAGGCCTGCTCCTCCTCCCACCCTCTGCCATGCTACCATAGCTGCAGCTCCTGATATAAGAGGGGAGTTTAAAGGTGAAGGTGGGCTTCTGATGTGATAAGGGGGCTCCTGATGTGAAGAGAGCTTCTGATGTGAAGAGGGCTTCTATGTAAAAGAGGGGTACTCTGATGTGAAGGGGCGTCTATTGTTAAGGGGGCTCTGATGTGATCTGATATATTAATGAACTGCAAATTAATTTCATATCTGTTAAGGTAGTTACAACAAGTATACCTGAGATACAAATAAATACATTATCATGTGAGTCTCCTTGTTCGCACCCTATGCAACCTGTTTGAATTGCCACAAGATTGTCAAGCATGACAATATCTGTGGTGTTTCATGTATTCATATCTGTGGATTTTAGGGAGACACTAAAGTATATGTAGAGGCATGTGAGAAAGGGGGAATGGTAGGGGATGGGGTAAGAAGTGGAGCTTGAGAGGGCATGGAAGGCAGTAACTAGGTACAAGGGAACAAAAGGATCAAGATAGGGAGAAAGGGAAACAAGGGGGGTGGGGGATATTACAAGACAAAAAGTGTGCGGAGGGATTCCCCCTTGCCACTATTTTAGACCCAGTGAAATCATTCTTGGGTGTCTGTACTTCAGTATGTAATGCAGGCAGATTATGGCTACAGGGTACTGTACATAGCTTCTTGAAAACATTACAGCACCCTGCCTCAATTCTTCCCTGAAAAGCCCTCAGTCCTGATGCAAGCAGTGGACTGGCTCTTAGGAGAAGTTATGCAAATATCAAAATGCCTTGATGGGTAGATGTCATTCTGGAGGAGTGGGTGTTCATGGGCAGGTTATATTTGCATGCAGACCTCCCCTAGGTAAAGCCCCACATGAGATGCTGAGCCTCCATGATTAAAAGAACCAAAAAAGGAGCAGGCCAGGGACAGTCAGGCCAAATGAGGTGTGGAAGTACAATGGGAGAGTTCAGGAAATGTTAATCTTCAACAACATGCAAATATGCCTCCTTTCCAGCTGCCAGAGTCAAAGGGAACGTCATATTGTCCCCCTCCCTTTCGCTGCATAATGGCACACGCCAGGGCTGCCCTCTCTTGCCGCTGTTGTTTGTTCTCTCCCTTGAACCCTTTTTATCCACTATACGTAATAATCCTAACATCCATGACATACCCTCTCCAACCATGGAGTATAAAACTGCAGCATATGCGGACGACATCCTTTTCTATGTTCGTAAAATATAACCATCATCACTACTATCATTACCTCTACCACCGCTGTTAGCAATATTACTATTACAACCCCAGAGTTTCTAACACTATAAGTATCAACAGTGTTTGTACTTCCATCATAGCATTATCACCACTGCTAATACTATTGATATCACCACTCAGACCCCTAATACTACTACCATCACTAATGTTCACTAATCAGAACTACCATTGGGCACTGCCATCAAAAAATACAACTACCGCCATCTCTATAATTACTAAAACATAATACTAGATGACCACCAAAACCACTGGCAATAATAGTACCACTACTACCATTAATACTGCCTGTAATACCACTACAATTATGATAGCCACCACTACTGCCCATTCCACCCTAACACCACTGTATGAAATTACAATAGTGATGGTAGAGAAATATTACAACTAATATCACTAGTTTTACTGCTACTATATCACCACTACTGCTGATAATGCCATCATTACTTCATTACCAGCCATGAGTGATACTGGCCAGTTTAGCTTTAGGAAACTGTGCTGAAAAATCTACAAATTTAGCAATTTTAGCAAAATGCATTGAGTCAGTTAGCGAAGGGAAATGAGAGAGGTTGGAGGTGGTATGGGTTGTTTTTAAGCAATTTAAATGGCTCCTACATGTCTTTTATTTATGTTCTGAGTGATCTTTTGTTTTATGGTGTCATTTGCTATAAGTTGAGGTATTTTAGTCAATAGGTGTGAAATTCGCACCTTGGAAATTTTAAGCTGTATGATTTTATTTGGTGTGTATTTTCCTGTTTCTTAACATACAACAGTAAACATGTTTCTTAACATACAACAGTAAAATTCATAACAATAAGGGGAAAATGTGTGTATTGTTTTCTTAAATTTTTCATGTTTTACATCAAAAACACCAAAATTAACCAAATAGAAAAATAAGGAAAGTCCTGCAAGGTGAAAATAGAGGACAATTTTACCAAAATGTTGTTTATTGCAAAACTGAAAAGTTTGCCACAAACTACATTTGGCAAAATGTAATGTTCATGCATAATTTTTACTTGGCATATTGCTAACATGACCACATCTACTACTGGTTCCATGATTATAATTGCTACTAACTTAACAACTGCAACGTATACAACAGCAACCTCTACATTTACTCCTACCAATGTAAGTACTACCATCACCACTATTACTACTAAAGATGCACTGATATATCGGCCGCTGAAACATTTCTGCCGAAAATTGACTTTTGGCATCATGCCGAAAGTGCCATTTTCTGGCCGGTACAGCAGTGCATCCATCTTTCTCTCCTCCCCACTGGGCGCTGCTCTGTGTCCCAGCGAGGAGGAGAGAAACTGTGACAGGCGGCAGAGCTCTGTGGGAGGAGAGCGTTGTGAGTGGCTGGCGCCTCTCCTCCCACACCGCTCAGACTTGTATCACAAATCGGCAGAGTGATGTGTGGGCGGAGACAGCCAGCGCTGTCACAGCAGGTTGAGCTCCTCTCGCTCGGCCTCCTGTGAGAGCTGTCAGGAAGGAGAGGAGTGCAAACACTCAGCGATCAGTGATCATGCAGTGTTTGTAAATAATTGAGGACATAGTATGGTTACTATATCCTCAATTATGAATGAATGAGAAGTGATCTACATCACCTCCTGTTCATTTATGATTGTAGATATAGTAAACACACTATGTGATGAATGAACAGGAACACTCAGTATAGAGGATTCCTGTTCATTTATAAATGGGACTGCAGAAAAAGAGATTGAGGACTCTGTGTGCACCTCTAATTACTACAAGTTACTTTAGGTAGTAGATGTACTTTAAAGTGTCCAGCTCACCTGCATCCTTTTTGAATAAGAACTTGGAATAATGTATTTGTTACTTTGATTGTTTTCTTTTTTTTTTTACAGCAAGTCGCCAAGACTGGGAGCTGTCAGGGTGTAGAGACCCGACCAACCCCGTCTATCGTCCTCCAACTAACAAGCACACAACCAGCCTGAAGAAACAGAGATTGATGGAGCGGAAACTTTACGCATTAATTCATGAATTTGTCGGTATGAAAATTGGCCTCATTATTAAATTCCAAAGTCTTTACAGGGCATTCATATGGCTATAAACTAGTTGCTGCTGTGAGCTCATGAGCACTATGATCTTGCTTGCTGTTCTGCTATATAAAGCTGGTGGGGATTACAAGCAAATGCATAAAAGTGCCCTTTACTTCATGTTTTCCTTCAGAAAGCATATTTCTGCAGAAGCTTGATACGCCACTTGCTGAGTTAAAGCTCGAGCTCTCCAATGAGAAGGTGTCATGAGCTTTGCTGATTTGAAGGCTATAGATGCAGGTCAGCAAAATCCTTGACTTCAAAGGATCAGTAGACATGGCAGTTCAGAGGTTGCATTTGACCCGCTTTGCATTGTTTAATTTTTGACTCAGCATACCCCATTAAGATGCATATAAGCAGCAGGTAAATGAGGCCAAACGCCAAATTTTATTTAAATGCAGTTGCATGTGTAAACCCCAGTCAACGCAAACCCTTAACCTGTCTGGCTTTTAGAATAATAAGTATGCCAAGTATCACAGTCTCATGCTAGGCTTGTTATTTTTTTTTATATCCACAGTCCACATGATTTTCCTCATCACCACTATGATTACGGCATACGCTGACAAAGGACAGGACAACAATTTATACATGGCGATCTATAACAGCTTCATTGTGTCGTATAACAAAATTGGAACCATACAGGACTTTTACATATGGTCAAGAGGCACTTTGCTACCCAACCTGTACGGGCAGTACCCAGGTGGGTGTATCATGTGACCACTATGGGGACCAATACTGGTGCAGAGGCACAGCTACTCCCAGATGTGTTACGCTAGTTGGCACCTTGGTGGACATGAAATGAGGCCAAAGAGTAGAACTATCAGAGGAGGCTTCAAATTCTTGAAGAGTAAAGCAATCCAGAGTAAAGTAAAAACGCAGAGGTTCGGGTATGTACCACCTTGAATGGACTGATTCTTGAGCAGGAAAATGTTCATTTAGGAATTTGGGGAAGGCTGTCCTAAATGTTGGCCTTAAAAGGAAAGCAAACTGCGTTGCAAAGGGATAGTTAACATGACTCTGCCTTAAACTAATTTTTTATGAGGCCTTTACTTTTTTACAAGTCTACTCGTTTGTATTTTTCCTATTACATTACAGAGGCTCTGTCATTGGGGGGAAAAACTGCTGTACCTAGAGGTGCCACCATATAATTGCTGCAGTCTGCTAAACCCTCCTGTTATGGCCAATTGCTAGGCTTTTTAATGTTTCCTGTTGGTGCTGAAGCTTTCCTGCCCCTTCTTAAAGGAGAACTATGGGGTTAGTGCTTTTCCCCATAGTTCTCCTAGGGGTAACGGGAGGACACAAAGTAGCGTCCTCCCGTCACCGTAAGCTCAGTATACCGCGAGCTACAGCTCGCGGTATACTGAGACGCCAGAGCTGATCCCGACATCGATGTCGAGATCCGCCCAGCTGCGTGAGTGACAGCTAGCTCTGCCTATCTAGAGGCGGAGCCAGCTGTACCCGCCCCCTCCCCCGTCCGATCCGCCAGTCAGTGCTGGCGGATCGGAGCGGGAGGGGGGAATCCAGCCCCTCCCCTGTCACGGCAGAGAGCCGTGACAGGATCGAGAGGTGAGCGAACGCCGGTAAATGTTCGCTCACCTCCTGATCTACTGAGCCGACCTGTGACAGTCTCATTGTCACAGGTCGGCTAGAACTATGAGGTGAGTGAAAAGCACTCACCTCATAGTTCTCCTTTAACTCCTGCTCATTCCTATTGGCGTGTGAGGCTGCCCTTTATAGTGGTATACAAATGTGTGGGGGTGCTGCTCCTGTGAAATGTCAGGACTTTGACAGGAGAATTTGGGAGGTTCTTGCAGGTATGTGTAGGTACCTCTAGGTATGCATTCAGCAGTTATGTCTCTTTTTAAAAAAAAAAGAGAACTATGGGGTAAGTGTTTTTCTCCATAGTTCTATTTAGGGTCACAGGAGGACATATGCTAACCTCCTCCCATGACCCTAAGCTCAGTATATAGCGAGCTATTGGCCGCTAAATACTGAGAGCGCCGCAGCCGGGACGGATCCCGACATCGATGTCGAGATCCGCCCAGCTGCGTGAGTGACAGCTGGCTCTGCCTATCTAGAGGCAGAGCCAGCTCTACCCGCCCCCTCCCCGTCCGATCCGCCAGTCAGCGCTGGAGGATCACAGAGGGGAGGGGGGAATCCCTGTGGGGAGAGGTGACTGGCAGTCACTGCTCTCTGCAGGGAGATGATCGAGAAGTGAGCGAGCAATGGTATTCGCTCAATTCCCGATCTATAGAGCCGACGTGTGACAGTTTCTTTGTCACAGGTCGGCTCTAACTGTGAGGATAGGGGTAAATCACTCACCTCATAGTTCTCCTTTAAGCCTCTCGGATCAGAGAGATTTGTGGATGGGTCACTAGAAGGAGTTCTCAGTGGCTCTGTGCAATAACTCTATCTAACTCTTAACTGTTGAAATAGGCTATCAGCCACACAGGGAGTGTATTGTTTTTAAGTTGCAGATGAATTGACCTGCACAGTGAGAAGAAGAACATAGCACTTTCATTGTGCAGCACTACAAAGTAGAAAATGGAGTCTGAGTTTGTAATGAATAAGTATAGTTGCCTCCGTGTACATATAAAATAACCAATTATAGATAGAATGTGTTTTAAATACAGCCTATGGTGATCAGATTATTTGCAACATGCAGGAAGTTGGGAAATAAAAATTACATTTAACTCCTCCTCTGCCTTTATTTTTCTAATTTTAACGTCCTGCTGCATTGCTCCAGGCTTCATTACAGATGGGAATTGCTTCCTCGTGGGCAGCCCCCGAATTCGTCAGCTGAGAAGAATCTCTGGCAGTGGGGGAAACCCAAAGCTCTATGACTCAGAGGATATTAGCAGCTATGGCCCTCAGTGGACTGCTGCCCTTAGCAATTACACCGCAAAGGATATGTGGGCATACTACACGGAAGAGGAGCTTGGAGGCTATCCTATCTGGGCGCAGCAAGGTTATTACTCTGGAGGTGGCTATATTTCGGAATTAGGCCTGAACAGTACATCTGCAGCCAGGTATGACATGGGTATTTGCTGTATACTAAACCAGGGGTAGGCAAACTCCAGCCTTCCAGCTGTGGTGCAACTACAAATCCCAGCCAAAGGCATGACTTCCAGAGGCAGATGCATAATGGGATTTCTACTTTTAACATAGCTGGAGGGCTAGGGTTTGCCTATCCTTGATCTAAACCAAAGGGTATACGTAGGTAAAAGGGTCAGTTCACACAAAACTTATATTTCAGTGTTCAGTAGTTGCTGGAGAGTTCATGGCAAGGAGATCTTATTGCTGGAGTAACCAAGACATACTAAGAAGAAGAACACAACCAAGAAACCAAGTGCTGACCCCCACCAGGCTCTACCTATATCTAAACTGTAACTTTTGGAGAGACTAATTCTTTAATCCACCCAACTATATCTGCTGGGAAAACCATTTACATTATTGCGGTAGAGTGTGCCAAACTTTGCATGCTACATTTAGGCCATTGGTGATGGGAGGCTCAGCAAATACAGATGTATATAATACACCGTTCAGCTTAGTATATATACTGTATATACACTGAGTGGCCAGATTATTATGACCACCCCATCAGTACTTCGT
Organism: Nanorana parkeri; assembly: GCF_000935625.1. Classification (NCBI taxonomy): domain Eukaryota; kingdom Metazoa; phylum Chordata; class Amphibia; order Anura; family Dicroglossidae; genus Nanorana; species Nanorana parkeri. Next base: position 73,601 of record NW_017307799.1, read on the forward strand.
TGGGCCACGAGATGACTCCACGAGATGACTTCGTTGGGCCGCCTCGTGACTCCACGAGATGATGAAAGTTGATGCGAGGAATCTGACACTGCACTGTTGCCCTTCTGTACTCTTGTACCAGTCTTGCCACTCTCCATTCTGCCCTAACATTGACGAGTCGCTGACGGCCACAATTCGCACATTCAGACCCAGATTTATGGCTGACAGTCCCGTCTTTAAACACTTTAACAATGAGCCCCTCTTGAACATTGAATTAATTCTGCTGTTTTGCTGATACTCGCTCCATGGCTTCGAGCGCCAACAATCATCCCACGCTCAAAGGCTGTTACATCGCGTTGTTTCCCCGTACCTTCAGAAACAAATCCCTTCTACTGTCGTGGTAAACGACCTGCTTCCCTATTTATAATGGTCTGGCCCTCTAGCAACTTCAGCACCAAATTATAGCTAATTATAGCTAATTTGCCTACAAACGTCAGGTGGTCATAATAAACTGGCCACTCAGTGTATATATAGTATATTTTGTACCCCAAAGGCATGAAAACAAAGTTTAATATCGCTTTTTTATTTCTACAGCATTTTCGACCAGATGGAAAAAAGCAAATGGCTGGACAGCTTGACCAAAGCTATTTTTGTGGAGTTTAATGTGTACAATGCCAACATCAACCTCTTTGGCATTGCGACCTTCATCCTGGAGACCACTGTAATTGGTAGAGTAACAAATGAACACTATTACTCATCTTTAAACTTGAACTCCAAACAGATCAATACAGCTATGTATTTTTTTAAATGGGCAACTGTGCTGGCAGCTTAACACAGGAGACGTCCTTGCAGGTAGAGCACAGAGATGACATAATCAGTTTGCTGTTCTTTGTTCTCTAATCACCATGCCGGGCAGGGGGTTCACAGTATTATATTCCTTAATGGAAGAAATGATTAAGAGGCGCTGGGATTTCCGGGCGTATTCAAATGATCCAATGTAAGGTCTCAACAGACAGGCATTAGAAAAACAAAATGAAGACTTGAATCGGCTCAAAAAGAATTATAACTAGAGGAATCTATATTTTATAAGCCCTGATGAAGGGGGAGTGTTGATGCCCCTGAAACACATTGGCTGTTTTGATACTTTTGAAGCATTTTGATATTCCTTATTGGGTCAGGCCATAGTGACAGGGAGAGAGAACAGAGCGAGAAAAAGTATGGCTTATCAGTGTGCTGCAGCTCATTTATTCTTCAATCAATAGGCTGGTGTGCTTTTGACCAATGCATGGTGCCGCTGGTATAGAGGTTGAGAACCTGTCTGTGCTGCATGGCAGGGGCACCTATAACACCTACAATACATGCAGTACATTTTAACTGTGCATTTAGCTGTTTTTTCTAGAATTTTACATTATATGTTCTGCTGGTGCCTTACAGCTGAATTCCTGCTTTGTTCCTGTCATAGGAGGCTTATGGCCATCCGTCGACCTGCAGACCATGCGTCTTTACCAGACCACGGACAAGTTATTGAATTTGCAGTTTGTCAGCGACATGCTATTTCTCATCATCGTATTGTATGCCATTATAATTCAGGTAAGAAATGCACAATAACATCTCACAAAGCCAACATACTAAAAGACCTTCACAAAAACCAGGTACAGAGGTAATTTGTGAAGTAATCTCTTCCTGTAGTCTAATTAGATATCAAGATATTATCAAGGTAGATTAGTGAGTGAGGTGACGTTAGTGAGGTGACGTGGGTAGCTGTCTGGGGTTGCTTGCACTAGTGAAGCTGTGTCACGTTAAACCCAATCCATTAAGAACACCAACCCACCAATTAATAAAGCATCATGGTTCACTATAGGCTTGATCAGTGGTAGCCAAACTCCGGCCTCCCAGCTGTGTTGAAACTACAAATCCCATGATGCATCTCTCTCCGGGAGTCATGTCTGTGGCTGTGGGAATCTCCCTCATGGGATTTGTAGTTCCACCACAGCTGGAGGGCCGGAGTTTGGCTACCCCTGGGCTTGATTCACAAAGCTCTACCACAAGAATGGGTATCTTTATTTTAACCATGTGACTGCAAATTTCAAATCTCATTGGACGTAATTAAAAACAGTTGCTACATTTTTTAAAATAAGTATCCCTATCCTGGTGGGTTAGGTTTGTGAATTAAGTAATATAGGTGTCTTACTCCACTCCTTACCAGTATAGGATGTTCCTTGAAATCCTGGTGGGTGCTTGTAGTGTCCACGGATGGCACCGTGAAGATATACAAGTTTTCAAAAGGATATCACCAGCACACCATTTAGGTGAAATCAACAAAAGTCCGTTTATTAATGGAGTACTGTCATTCCAGTACAATCACTTTCGGGGGCCGCACAGGGTCCCCTTCATTCTGAGCCTGATGAAGGGGACCCATCATGTTTGTTACCACAAAGGGTTACTCGGTGGTATATGCCCCCTGGGCCAAAGATTCTCAGCCCTTCCCTGAATGCAATCCTGGCATAAATCCAGATCTGCCTTTGATGTATCACATGGGGTCACATCTCCCTCTGACAACTCCTCCTATCTGCGGGGCGGAGTGGTGGGGGTTCCCAACAAAATGTTTGCCCAGGGCCCAATCAATATTAAAGTCAGCCTTGCTCAACATTAATGTCTCTATACAATGTTTAGGTGCTGCCATTAAACCAGGTTGGTGTTTCATTTATAGGTGATACGTCTCAAAGAGCAGAAATTGTCCTATTTTCGTCAGACAAAGAACCTGCTGGATCTAAGCATTATTATTATAAGCTGTTCTAACACCGCTCTGTATATAAAGCGGGTATTCCTTAGACAGCGGGACGTAGATCGCTACCATATTGACCACTCAAGGTAAGGTGATACTATTTGCTTATTTCTTTCCTGGTGATGAGGCTGGGCTTGGTGCGAATCCATTTTGTCTGAGTTCACCCAAGCCCGCTCAAAACTCTGACCGCCACCAACCCACACCCCCTTCATGGCCCAATCAGTGGCAGCCCTTGCAATGGGGGCATTCCCCACCCCTTTGTGATGTATAGCTGCGGGGCCGGGAATGCGCCTGGCACAATTGTTTGGGCCGGGAGGGGATGTGTTGATCTGTCATAGTTTTGAGTCTGGGCTTGGCGAACTGGGCTCACGCCAAAGCCCAGGCTCATCGCTCCTGCAGACCAGATGATCTCTTTCCTGCCATAAAACTAAGAATAAAAGCCAGGAGTGGAGTTTTCTTATGGAGGGGGTCATGTTGAACAGTCTGCAATTTTACATTAGATCTGCATGCAAGATTATTGGTAGTTCAATTGTGCTACTTAAATTGACATTATTCTGAACTCAGCAGTTGCCATAAATTCTAACACTGAACTTTTGTTATTTGCTCCCTTTGGGTCTGTTAAATATACAATTGAAAGCGTTGGGTTATAGCTATGCAGAAAATAGCTGCCAGTAATCCAGTGTTGCCATGTGTCCGGTGCAGTCTACTTTGTTACAGTAGCTCATGCAATCTTATCAACCATGCCAAGTTCTCTCTGGATTACAAACCACCTACCCCCATGTTTTGGAGATGAGGAGGTGTTCTGTAGTCCTAACAAACCTTCTGTCCTAGTGTGACAATGCTCCTCCATAGATACAGTACAGTGTGTGTGAGTTACCACATCTAAGAGCTGGTAGTCTGCATTATATAAAATGTGTGTTTTAGGATTTAGATACACTTTAAGTACTAAGTATATGAAACCAATGGCCCTCTATGACGTAAACTACCCAAGCAGCTTCTAGTAATGGTTACTCGTACATGCCCAATGCAGTAAATATGTTTTATTTGCTACTAAATGCTACCTACGTAGCTTATTCCATAGAAAGTTATTTGTTCCATCTGTTAAAGTGATCAATCAATACTTCTAGTGGATAATTGATAATGACTTTTTTATCACTTTTTTAAAAATTTTATTTATTTTTGTACTTTTTTATTTATCTTATTATCTTTTACTTATTTATTTATTTAATAATGTTTTATTTTATTATTTTGTACTTTCTATCTC